>NW_027185852.1:234084-239084 GCF_028583685.1 Petaurus breviceps papuanus | reverse complement strand
AGCATAGTGCATGGGTACAGTACGCCATGCTTCTTAGTGACTCACTGACCGAACAGAACTTTTAATTCTTCCTCATATGTAATAGTCCATTACTCCAACCGCTACTTTGTTTTAATGCCCCCCCCCCACTGGGGATGCATGACATCTTCACATCTTTTCATATTATAGGGACTCCTCCATAAGGCCGCCCCTGGTGCCCGTCCTCCCAGGTGCTGGCACCTTCTCTGCATGCCCACATATGTCTGTGTTGTGGGCAGAAAGGAAGCCCTGCAGGAGGATGGCTTTCCTTCTATCTTTGTGTCTCCAGCAGCCAGCTCACTGCTTGGAACATAAAAGGCTTAATCAAATGCTTGCTTACTTGTGATCGACCCCTCCGAGTTCAAAACACAGGAGTCGAAGCCTAGGGGGTTTGAAGGATTTGCCCAAAGTCACAAGAATCATAAAACCAAGCTGAGATTCAATCCCAAGTGCTCTGGTTACGCTCCCAGAATCAGGGCCCTCTAGTGGCCATTCCCTAGGAATAGACCAAGTGAAGCATCTTTGAAGAAGAGTGAAAACTGAGAGAGGAGCCAGCCTCCAAAAGCCCTTGGGAAGATCATTGTCCCTCCAGGACGTCATACTCAGTGAGATTCAGAGCCACCTCCGAACAGTCGTTTCTTTTTAAATATAGGCTTCAGCTTATTCTTCTGTTATAGAAGAATTTTTGTGCTCTGGTTTAATTAAGGCCTTGGAAACCAGATCCAGTGCCCCCATTTTACAGATGAGAAAGCAGAGGTTAAGGATCTCACCAGGCTCGACAGCCAGCCTCTTCCCTCCAAATTCAGTTCTGGTGCTGAAAACTCTCTGGTCATATGGCCAAGTCTGTGCTTGAGGACAAAACGCCTTCTTCAGGAGGTTTTAGAAGACTCCTGGCTGTCTTCCCTTCCTCCTCCTCCTCTCTCCCCTCTCACCTCCCACCCACATTCCTCTTCTCTAAAATGGCCCCCTTCCTGGGGTCCTGGGAACTAAAGAAAGCCATCTGTTGCTGCTGCAAAAGCCCGTTAATAAAGAGGGAAAAGATCTTGTTCTTTCTTCATTTTGAAAAGTCCTTAAAATGCGGTAAACTTCTCATTTTGAGGAAGATTCTAGTTTTCCCAGCACTGTTGCCAATATTTTTCACTCACTAAGAGGCCATTCAGTGCCTCTGAAAACAGCAGTCAGGCTTTGCCTCTGGTCTAAAAGACCTTAGAAGGACAGGTACAGCACCCACCCCCTCCAGCCTCCCAGTCTGCTGCCCTCCTGGGGACTCAGGGAACATAAGTGTCCACCAAAGGTAGGGCCTAGAAAAGCTTGGAGTAGGGGGAGAAGTTTCCCTAGGATCTTCTCTATAGATAGAAGCTCCCCAAAGTCAAGGACAGTTTCATTTCTCTCTTTGTCTCTCTAGCACATAGCACAGGCACAGGCACTTGGTAAAAAACAGGTATTTCATAAAGGCATATTGGTGAGTTTATGTGAAACCACACAACTACAGTACAAGAGAAAATTTGGGGAAGAAACTATGAGAAATTTGAGCTGGGAAATATGACTTTCAGCTGTGGAGAAAGGTCTCATCTGTTTAAATTTGCATGGGGGAGACAAAGGCCACAAGCAGAAGCAGGGCAAGAAGGAGATTTAGAGCCAGGATGGACATGGCTAGGTCCAGCCCTCTCCTTTTACTGATGGGAAATCTGCAGGGAGTGACTTACCCAAGGTCACTCATACTATGTAGAAGAGATGAGATTCATAAGAAAGCCCTCTGACCCCAAATCAGTCCTCTCCCCATAATACCAGGCCGATGGACCCACTCTTTCCCCTTTTCTTCATCTGCTCTCATTTTTCTGTCCCAATCCCCCAAGGAACGCCCGCAGGCTTTAAGGATAGCAGACTTGGGTTGGGCAGAAAACACGAACTGCCAAATAGCTTTCCTTAGCACAGCCCCGAGGAAGCAGGAAGAGAAGGAAGGACGGAGGGAAAGGGTGAGGGAGGGCACTGATGCCCCCAAGGATAACGGAATCCGTTCGAAGGTCCCTCCCCCCCAGCTTTGCAGGCTTTCCCCACAGCCCCAGGACTGCAGTGGGAGCTGCTGGGGTTAGAAGCCGAGGGCAGGGAGACCTCGGCTTCAGGGCTCCATCCCCTTGTGTTCCAGGCCTCTGGGAGCAGGGAAGCCCACCGCCTGGGGATGTTCTCAGCCGGAGTGCGCTCCTGTCCCTGTAACCATCCTCTCCCCTGCGGCCTCGCTGGACCCACACCTGGAGAGGCGCATTGATGCCTTGCTCTCTCCCGCCACCCAGCGGCCAGAAGAAGAGCTGCACAAGCCCCGCTGCGCTTGCCAGGGCCGCCGCTGCTTTCCTCAGCTCTTCTGTTTGCCCCTGGAAGCGGCAAGGCTTAACTGTTTCCTGTGGGATTCAGGGGGTTGGCAGGGTTAAAGCAATAGAGGAAGAAAAGACGTCAACTCTCTCCTTCCGAGCCCTGCCCCTGTAAAGGCTTCGCTTGGTTGGCAACAGCCCCTCGGCATTAAAAATGCAAGAGGAGGATCTTTTTGCTTTTAAAGAAACCTACTGAGCTCCGGGGAAGGGCGCTGATGGAAAACGGCGATCTCATAAAAGCGAGGCATTCGGTGGTCATGGGCAAGGCAGGCATTTGTTCTGCTCGACTCTGCAGGCTTGCAGCAAGCCTCTGCCCAGCCCGGCCCGGCTTGGGGGGGGGGGGGGTGTGCTCTGTGTGTTCATGCAAAATAAAGCAATGTGTAAAAAGCAAGGAGGGGAAGGTGGCACTGGGCACCAGGACGGGCACCTTCTGAAAACCCGAGGATGAGAATTTGTGGTGGGAATCAGAACTTTGCACGAAAAGAATGAGAGAGGGACACGTTGGAGTTGGAGTTGAGGGACCTGAAAGAATGAGAAGAATCCGTCCTGCAGCGCTGCTGAAGCCCCCTTCCCAGCTCACCCAGGCTTGTTAGCAGCCTCGGAAGGGCCGGCGCACTCCAAAGGCGGGGGGCGGAGCATCCCCCCCCCCCCCCTTACCAGGCCTTCCTAACACTTACTAACAGAAGCCTGCCTCCCAATAGGGACCTTGGAAAGATGTGCCCTAAAAGGGGGCAGCTTTCCAGGAAGGGGAATGCGGTGTTGTAGAGAGAGAGTGAGGAACGCTCCTGAGTTCTCATTCCCCCAGGGAAAACGTAGCCGGGCATCCTTGGGCTCCAGACCAGGGTCAGCTCCTGCTCTGGGAGAAATCATTCAATGGCCATGTGAGGAAAGAGACCCTGCCTTGACTCGTGTGAGAGAGACCGAGAAGGGCGTAGGCCTCGGGGCCCCCCTGCCCATTTAGCTCCTGACACGTGCTGAGTGAGCTGTAGTTAGCCAAGCCACTTCATGGGTCGTGTGGCATCCATCCCTGAGCCTCAGTTTCCTCATGTGTAAAATGAGGGGCGTTGGCCTCGACGCCCCGAGCTCCCTCGCGGCGTTAGTCACTTTACCCCTCGGAGCCTCCGTTTCCTCATCCGTACAGTGAAGAGGCCTCTGATGCCCCACCCCATCCCCACCCTCCCGCCCAGCTCTGGGCTGTCAGCCGTGACCGTGGCCGCGTGGGGCCCAGAGTTAAACAGCAGCAGCCCCCCTGCAGCTCCGACTCAGTGTTTGCGTTGCCAGGGCCTCCGGCTTGCCTGGCAACAGTTGCCAGGTTTCCAGAGATAGGAAGGGGAGAGGGGAAGCATCCCTGTAATGATTCAGATGCAGGAGGGCTGAGCTGCGATGCGCGAAGCCTTCGACCCGCGGCACAGCAGCGGCTAGCAGCCTGAATCCCTGATGGATTCCTCCCTCCTCCTCCCTCGGGCCCCTTCACAGCACACACACCTGTTTGATGTGATCGGCCTCCCTTCTCCCCTCTGGAGGAGAAGCGGCCAGAAAACACAGTCAGTCTTCATTGGCTCCTAATTGCCTGGCAGACAGTCTGCCTTGCCTTTGGTGAGTGGCCATTTGTAGCTACCGGAGAGCCAGACAAGGAACTTCAGAGGTCCAGAGGCAAATGACTGTCCTATTAATGACCTTCTGACGGGTGCCACTTGTCAAGAACATCACAGGCGCTGGGGAGATGAAGCTGCCAGTGACAGAATCCCTGACCGAATCAGGAAAATCATAGACTTCTGTCTCTCACAATTACTAGCTAGGTAACCTCTCCTAGCTACGGCTCTCCATACGGGAAAAGTATCTGACATCTGATGGTAAAGGCAATTCTGAAATGAACTAGGCTGCCTTAGGAGGTGGAGAGTTCCCTGTCCCCGGCTCAATGACAAGTTGTGGGACATGTTATGGGGCAAATTCTTGTTCAGGTACAGGTCATGCTAGGAAGCTTCTGAGGTCACTTCTGACTGAAATACTGTATTTGTGTGAGCTCTTCCCCTCCCTGGGCCTCACTTTCCTTATCTGTTGAATGAAAGGATTGAACTAGGCCTTTTGACTCGATCTATGGTATCAGTAATAACCAGATGAAGGCTGGATCTGTGGTTTCACTGGTACTGGGAACTCCCAGAAGAGGACACTTCCTTTACCAATCCAGATCACCCCTTTCCTGCAGCTTACAGTCTTTGAGGGTGGTCTAGACTACTGGGAAATTAAGTGACTTGTCCAGGGTCACACAACCAGGCTGTCAGAGGTAGATCTTGCACCTTTGTCTTTGTAGCCAGTTCCATATCCACAATGCCCTATTACCTCTCGAGATACACATATAAATAGCTAAAAAAAAAGACAAAATAAACATAACTTCCTGGCTCCAAGGTCAGCCCTCTATCCACTAGGTTTGTCCGTGCTGCTTGTCTGGTGGTTGGTGGTGGTGATGGTGAGGATGATGATGAAAGGAGGAGGGGGGAGTTGGTGGTAGAGGAGCAAGAGGAAGAAAGAGGAGGATGAGGCAAAAAAGAGGGAGGGGAGGAAAGGGGAGAGGGGAGAAGGGCAGAGAAGATGGGGAGGGGAGAGAGAGGTGATGAA
>NW_027185852.1:205799-234074 GCF_028583685.1 Petaurus breviceps papuanus | reverse complement strand
GAGTAAAAGGAGGGTGAAGAGGAAAAGGAAAGAAGGAGGAAGGGGAGGAGGGAGAAAGAGAATGGTGCTGGTGGTGATACATTGGCCATCTAGTCCAATTCCCCTATTTTACAGATGAGCAAACTGAGATTCAGGATGCCTGTGATCCCAGGGGCTGATATTGTGATGTCAGAGTCATTGATTCCAACTGTTGTCTGAGAGGGAATCCAGCTTTAATATTGCTGATGCTCATTCACCCTCCTTTGGGGCTAAGAGTTGAGCGTTGGCTGGCGGCAGTGGGACGACGGAGGACAGTGTCTGGGCCCCCCTCCATTATGGCAGTCGCACAATTAATACCCATTGATCATGGAAATAAAACCATGACAAGAATCTGTTATGAATTCACCAACATGTTTTAAAGCGTTTGTATTTTTTCTTCATCCCAACTGTACTTTTAGGGGGAAAGTGGCATATATGTATGAGATGTCTTATTTACTAAGATCAGAGAAAATGTTTGCTAAATAAGGAGGAAAATGGTAATGCTTGGTACACCTCCATGTTCCAGGAAACCTTTCCCATACCTCAACACACCCTCCAGGGACCCACAGCCCACAGACTGGGAAGGATGTGCTTAGTGGCATCAACTCTCCAGGCTTCATTTTTCCTGCCTGACAAATGGAAGGGTTGGGCTGAATACTTTCCAATGTCCCTGTCAGTTTCCACTCCTTTCTCTCACCTTGCGGTCCTCCATCTATACCCTCACTCCATGTGATGGAATTGTCTTTGGGTTGTCCCCTCCAGGCTCTCAATATTATGGTGTCCCACCTCCCTGGCACCCGAACTAACATTCAGATACATTTTCCTCTTGATTTCTTCCTTCCTTCCTTTCTTCCTTCCACAAGCATCTACTAGCTCCCAACTATATGTCAGACCCAGTGCTAGGCACAGGAGACAGAGGTACAAAAAGAAGCTAAGTCCTAGCCTGATACCTGATCATGGACCATGGTTTTAGAAGGCTCAGGCAGCACTGGAATCTCTTTTAGGCCCTACCAAGCTGGAAAGAGCTCAAGTGCAAGGCTGGGGCTTGATCTGCCCAAGCTCACTGCCCAGGCCGGCCAGAGCCATGAATGTTTTCGCTGCAACATTTCTTGAAGACATTCTGTTAAGTTACAGGAGTTGAACTGTGTTACCGGGGTAACACTCACACTCATGACATTTCAAACCTTGGAATTACTGGGATTTTCAGCCACCATCTGGTGACAGGTGCCTTGGTCTCCTTACTATTCACTAGAGAATTCTGGAGATCAGCATCTGAAAAAGTGTTTGTAACAGAGCCAGACACAGACCCAAAGCCAAGAGCGTACATCAAAGGAGGCATCAGGACAAACCTGAATGGGCGGTAGTGCATGTTTTCAACGTTTGTTTCTAAAAAAATTTAAAGGCAGTATTCAATGCGTAACTCACCAGGTCAATAAGTCCTTTGGCCTAGGGCGCTAACAATGGAGAGTGATGATGTTTTTGATTCAGAATGAGGATAGCAAGGCAGACTCAAACACTTACTGGCTCTATGACCATCTCTGTCTACAGCTGAGGCCGAATAGAGACAGTTGTGGGAAATGAGTCAGAGTATTTGAGGGACAGTCACTATGCAGGCTGAAGGCCGGAGTTGAGGTGTAGAGAAAGACTGTGAGTCAGACACTGACCTTGAAGGAAGGATGGGGAATGTCCTCAGGGACTGATAGATAGTAGCCATGGGATCGAGATGGGTGATAAATCTGGGTGGTCTGAACCTCAGAAGAGGCTGCTGAATGAAGGTGGCAGAGGAAAGGTTTGGAAGTGACCACGAGGAGCAAAGGGGATGCTTCCTCCACAGCCACAACCAGGAATTCCAGGCCCATGAGAAAAATATTGCCAGGAATGGAGTGACAAGGGATGCGGTGAAGTTGGGAGGGAGCCATGTTTCAGGGAGAGCCAGAAAATGGAAGGAGCTAGAAAGAAAGAGATTCAAGACTAAGGAAGATTGGTAACTATGCAAGAAACACTCCACAATGGGAATCTTCCCAGAAAATGTTGATGATAAGGCCCTTTTTTCTGCTATGATATGAAAGTCAAGTCAAGAAGCATTTATTAAACACCAGCTGTATCCAAGATGCAAAGCCAACGTGCCAAACAAGAATGTACAAAAAGATATTTACAGGATGCATGTGAAATATGAAATGCTGAGAATAAAATCATGCCTCATTCCAGATGATTCCAGTCCACAGAGGGCCCAAATATTCCTTCTCATACCAAAGACTCAGAGCCCCTTCTGGTGTATAGAGACCAGGTCCCTACATGATTATCCATGAAATCTTTTTTATCACAAAGGAAAACAAAATAGAAATAACAGCAATGAGCAACTATTGGCCCCAAAGATCTATTTAAATTCTTAGGCTAACTCGCCCTCAGTTGGAGGAAATATCCCTCCCAATGAACTCAAAGACATGTCTGAGTAAGTGTCAATCTGTCTCAAGTTAGAAACAGACAGATCTGGGCCATGGCCCATCCAGTTTTAGAAGGTCTTTCCATTCTTACAGTAGACATCACAGAGTCCAAGGATGGAGGCCATGTGCTGCCTTCTCCGGCTTCTCCATGGGATTTCTCCCTGACTTGGCCATCGAGTGTCCATGTGACCTCTGGCACTACTTTCCTTCTCCGGGATCCATTTCCTCATCTGCTTCTAAATAGTTTTGATCATTTGGTTCTAGTTTCTAGTTCCAATATTTTCCAGCTCTACAGCCTTCTGTGTGTCACTTGACCAAAGCCTCAATTTCTTCCTCTGACAAATGGGAACAATAACCCTTTCGAGATTTCATTGTAAACTTGAAAAGCAACAAATAGCCATTATGCTGAATGAGGAACGTGAACCATTTTGGCATACAACACTTGTAAATAGTCACTTTGGGTAAATGAGAGCCTACATCTAACTAAGGAAAGTTTCTGATTGTGTAGTTTGGTGTGTACATATGTGAAGTGGTCAGACCATCACACCCAGTGGGAGGATTGGATGCCTCAGATACTTGGGCAAAGACATCAGAGCCACAGGAGAATCAAAAGTCATTGGGCAAGCTCCTTTGCTCCCCATCTAGTTGGCAGTAACATTCTGAGTTCTGTTATATGGAAATTACTTACTCTTGTCTGGAGAAAGCAGCACGCAGATTGAATGGAGGCTGGCCCACCGACATTTGTGCCCGGGTATGTTAGGAAACTCCTTTTGTCCTATTTCCTGAGCTTGCCTTAACTGGCACAGCCTAGCTGCCTTTGGAAAGGATCCTCACCAGGCTGACTTGAGGGACTTTTTCAGCAACTGCTGTTTTCAAAGAGCATTGACTGCTGAGCCCTAAAATGGTCACACTCTGAAGCAGAAGCGGTAGTCATCAATGGACCGAATTTGGATTTACATAGCACCAAGTGGGTCCCATAAGGACCTTACTGGAAGAAAGTGGCTGAGAGTTATGAAGGATAGCAAGCATGGATAAGTGGAAGCCTGTACCATGAGAGGGACCATGGGAGTGATCAGGGAGGCGGTCACATGCCTACACTGAAGATTTACAGAACACCTTTCCCATAATTCCTCTGTGAGGCAACTAGATTGCAAGAACCTTTGTGACTGTGGGCCACAGACAGGACGATCAAGAGACAGACAGATGAAGGATTTATTCAGCACTTACTACATGTCTGGCATCATGCATACACATACAAGCAAAAAAGAGAGTCCCTTTCCTCATGGCACTTATATTCTAACGGAAGAAGACAAAACACAGTAGGGAGCTTGGAAACAGCAGGTACCCAGCTGGAGGTAAGGCTGCTGGGGAGGACCTAGAGAAACCCAGAGCAGGAGTGGACCTGGGAGGAAGTAACATGGCTGGTCATGCTCATGAAACGGTGATTCAGCCAAGGGATCATGCCATTGTTGGGCAGGCTGGAGGAATCCAAGGCCTGCCGTTCTCTCCAGCTGGCTTCATCATGTTGCAAAGCTTACAGATGGAAAGGGGCTTTAGAGACCATTGAGTTCAACGCCTTCATTTTACAGATGAGAAAAATGAAGCCCCTGCGGAAGGGGGACAACTTGCCTAACGCAACACAAGGAGCAAACCTAGGCACTGAACCCAAGGCTACCCCTCAGAGGAGAAATTGTTTTGTTCTTTGAATTTATGTCTCCAGGTCACAACATGGTGTCAGGAACGACACAGACAAGTAATAAGTGTTTGCTGATTAATTGATGGGTCTGGAAGTCTTTTCCTTTCATCAGAAGGCCACTCTAACCTGATATAGGTCAATTTGCCCAGGGACCAGTCTTCCATCTTCTTGGGTCTCGGTGCTCTCCGGTCACCCTGGCACCAATCTAACTTGGCATTTTGTTGTCTTTACTGTCCTGGAAACTTGGGCCTAGTCTCTTCAGCCCCGGGTAGGGAATCACCCTTTTCTATCTTTGGCATTTGCCTGATCACTTCACACCCCAATACAGTGTCAGGGAGCATAGCACTAAGGGTGAGCTAATAAGAATTTAACAACCAGGTCTCTGAAAAAACTATGCAAGAAACTCTTTTCAGTTAAACCTGTGTTAGCAAAATTTCCCCCATTTCTCTCTTAAGTCTAGATCAGGGGTGGGGAACTTGTGGCCTCAAGGCCACATGTAACCCTCTAGGTCCTCAAGTATGAGCATTTGACTGAATCCAAACTTCAAGGAACAAATCCCCCTAATGAAAGGATTTCTTCTGTGAAGTTTGGATTCTAGACTCTAGACTCTAGACAGTCAACAAACCAATAAATCAAGACCAGATTTATTTAATCAGCATTTGCTGATTTCTAAGGTTTAAATATTCACACTGATAATTTAACAATCACTTTTCATAAGCCAGTAGGAGATGGCTTCATCACACACACCCCTGAATGGAAGACTCAGTAAATGTAGGGCAAATCACTGAAGAATCTTGAATGGTACAGATAGAAGATGAACTAGGGTGAAGAAGGGTTCCTGTGCCATACAATGTAAACACATGTACATCTCCACCTGTTGACTGAGAGATTAATGGCAAGCCATTTAAAAATACGTGCTTTCTAATTGTGGGGGCATTCAGCCATTCGCAGATGTTACGGGGTAACTCCCAGCCAAAGAGACAGTAATCTCGGATACTCTATCTTGGTCACTGCTCTGATTTCACCAGTGCTATTCAAAGGCTCGACCATGTTGTGACATATGGTCTCAGAGACAAGATATCCTCAAGTCCAGTCCTCCATTTCTGCAGTAGAGGAAGCGGAAACTAGAGAAGCTTTCCCAGAATTATGCAGTTACTGGGATTTGGACCCTGCCCGCCCAGTGCTCCACCACCACACCAGCCCAGCCCCCATAGAGCACTGATGGTGCTCATGACTAAAGACAGGTGCACTCGTCCTGAAGTTTACTTTCAGACCCTGTCATGATATTAATTGGCTGGGCACTGAAAGTTTTGAATGTCTCTTTGTTTTCTTAGTACAAGGATCCATTCTGTGAGAAACAAAATTGCTTCCTTAATGAAACTTGGTGATGCTTTTGGACAATTGATAAAGCATCTGAGAAGGGCAAAGGCATTAGAATCAGCTGAGCATCTTGAGTATGTAAGAGATGTGCTGTCTGACTAAAAAAAAGTCAAGGAAGCATTAGCCAAGGCACAAAGATGTACCAGGAAGACACAAATGAGTATATCTGTATGGATGTGCCTGTCCCATTGCAAGTCTGGTGACCAGGAGATTGAGGCCATCATCTCGACCATTTTGGCAATTTCTTCTCAGAAGCAAGAGCTGTTAAGTAGTCCCAGTTCCCTTCCCCAAATTACCCACATCTGCAATAGATTAATAATTTGCCTTCGCCCTGGAAGTAGGACTTTTCTTTTTTCACTAAACCTTAGAAAGTTTCCCTTTTCTCAAAGGCAGCTGGCAGTACAATGCAGGAGTGCTAAGTGTTTAACATCCTGTCACTTATATAACTGATTAAGTCATCCTTTTTGGTTTCAGAGATTCACGTTTAGGGGTTGAAAAGCTAGATTGATGAGTGTTCTCAAAAAGAAATATTTTTTGAGGAGTAAGTGAATCTGATGGCACATTACTTCACAGTTTAGTGAAATTCAGCAAATCTAATTCTATTATCCTGTCAAAGTTTCACAAAAAAGAGACCTGAAAGCATATTTTAAGCAAACCTTTAAAGATTCCAGCAGCCGCACATGCATCTGCAAAATTCAAAAACATCTGGTGCCGACAGATCTTTGTTTTTCCATAGATTAGGAGAGTAAATGGTATTGCCAATGATTAATTAAGTTTAAGTAAAGTTCTCCTTTAGTGATGTAGTGCCTCTTTTTCCTTTTGAAGGAGTGCCAAGGCAGTGGAACTCTAGCAACTGATATTTTCATTTCAAAAGCTTTTCAAAATGTGGGCAGGCTCCCTCAATGAAGCCACTTCCTTTCTGAAGTGCCGGACTTGAACGCAGATTGTATAAAGCATTTAAAGCCAAAATATCCCCATTTTATGTCACAATCAAGGACAAGATAAGATCTGATAAATACACTTTTTTTTCCTGAAACAGCAAAAATAGTTTTAAGGTATGCTGAGCAATTCATTTGAAATCTACAGAATTTAAATAAGCTCTCAAAAATTAAGAAAAATTAGAGACTGCTAATCCTTTGGATTTGGGGAATGGTTTTGAAGTGCACAGAGTGAAGATGCCCCCTCTTGGTCTGGATTAGGAAACTCTTGGTGTAGAAACCCCTTTGAGCAATGCAGACTGTGACCTGTGCATTAATATTATAAGGGAGTCACTTAGGAACATTGAGCACTTATGTGACTTGTCCAAGTTCACACAGACAGTATACATGTCCAAAGCAGACTTGAGAATGTGTCTTTTTGGTTCTGAGGATAGCTCTCTATTCATATACTACACATGCCCATAGCTACTCAATAAATGTTTCCTGAATTTAGCTAAATTTTTTTAAACAAGGACCCTTTGGGAGGAGCTGTACAGGACCCTCAGGCACAGATGCCCCCTCTGTCCATGATGCCTCTTTGCTCAGTTTGTCTCCAGGCAAGTGTGTGTGTGCTCCCAACAGAAAACTTCACTTGCTGCATTTTAATAGAAGTTACAATTTTCACCTCCCCAGGGATCAGATCCCTTTCATTTGACAATCATTTCCTGAAAAAGTTTTGCTTGAAACTTACCATGTAAGTGATAAGATTGTCACCAGTGAATTTAGACATGGACTGTATCAATTGAAGTTTCTGTGCTCTACGAGACAATATGGCATGATGACCAATTAATCAACAAGCATTTATTAACTTCTCATGTGTGCCAGGCACTGTGGTAGGTGCTGGACTGCAGAGAGATGCCTCCCAGGACACCATGTTCTATCTGACCAAGAGCCCTGATGAGATCTGATCAGATGAGGGCAGACCCTTTGTGCTGGATCCACTCAGGCTGGCTTGGTGAATCTCTCCATCTATGGTGATGGTGGGAACACAGGTGGCTAGTGGTATTTTGAGTTGCCAAAAGGGTTATGTATGCTATTGTGCTAGAGGGAAAACCTCTGAAATCACTGACTTTGGAGCCCAAGAGAAATAGGGGCACAAGGGATACCAGAAAGGAAACCCTCATTAGGATTGGTCCTGATACCAAAGGACATGTGGGGCTAAAGTAGAAATGCAGTAGGAATGTGGAGTAGGAAAGGGGAAAGAAGTTGATTGTACTGAAACAAAAGTATGTTGGAGCTTTTGGGCTGGACGAGTTATTAGATCATTTGCTTCCAAAACAAGACACTGAAGATTAGGGAATGGGAATCCATCAAAGCTCTATGAGATCTTCAATGAATACCCAATTTAACTGGACAGACTTTTGCTAAGTGTTTGCTACCTATAATTTTTTGCATTGGAAACAAGAAATACAAAAATAAAAAAAAATATGTCTAGTCTCTGACCTCTTCATTTTGTAGATAAGGAAACTAAAGTCAGAGTGAAATGGCTTCCCTGAGGCCACACACGTGATTGTGAGCAAGGCCAGGGTTGAACCCTCTTCCTCTCACTCAGGACCAACATTTTCTACACCGTTACACAGTTTTCTTGTTGCTTTTGCTGTTGTAGTTCTAAGCCGAGAGCCTCAATTCAGGATGGGAAAAGTCCAGGGGAGACCCATGGGGCATAGAAAGTGCCTCTTGGGGATCACTCTGCAGAGGTAATGATGGGAACAAGCTGGGAAGCCCCCATCCTTCCCTCTTTCCAACGGGAGCCCCAGTCTAAGATTTGGTGGCCAGCAGGCCCTTTATGTGCCCAAGGTTTCCTCACAGACCAAACACATCAGGCAAAGGGCCTGGGGCCATGATGGACAGAGGCCAGGTCCAGACAGCAGGCAGCCAGCCCCCAGAGAGCAGGGCTTGAAGGGAGAGGAGTTTACAGTAGCCGACATTTTCTGAGAGCTGAATCCGGCAGAAGCGTCTGTGCTGAGTGCAGATAAATAAAAGAAGTGTGTTCCTATGGGAACCTTTGGCAGCTCAGATTACCCAGGCCCCTGGGACGCTTCTCTTTCATCGTGGTAGCTCAAGCTGAATGCTAGACCAAGAACATCACTGGCAGAGTGGGCCTGGGGCCTGGGAAAGCAGAACTGTCGGAGGAAGCCTCTCATGAGTAATTCTCCAGACACTTCAGCGATGATTTGCCCCCAGAGGATGGAATCCATTGTTAAGATAGAAGAAAGGTTGTGTCTATTTTTTGAAAACCAGCCACAGTCACGGTCATTTGATTAGCCCCTGAAATGTGTTTTATAAGTTGCTTTCATTTAAAAAGAAAGCCCTACAGTAATACTAGTCATTTTATTAGAATATTCTGTATCACTTTGTTTCCAAGAGTATAGGCAATTCCAGTATGGAAACCTCCCTCACCCACGTAGATAAGCAACTAATCTGTACCTTAGAGTCCTCAAGAGGTGACCAGACCAAGGCCACTGGTAAGAGGAAGCGCTCGAACCCAGATCTTACTGATACAAAGAACAATTGATCATCCATTAACCATCTCTGACTCTCATTAGAATGGAATGGTAATCAAACTGAGATTCCAATTGACATTTTGCTGAGGATTCTCATCTGTTGTGTTTATCTCCATGGATGGATTTCTTGTTTTGGGAATTCAGACCTGAAAGGAATAGTGGTGATCAGGACAACTGCCATTTGAATAGCACTTTGAGATTCAAATCCGGATGTCCATGTAGACAAACACACATGCATGTAGTTTTCTGTGCGTGTGTGTATCTCCAATACACATGCATGCACACATGTGGTGGTGGTCGCCTGTTCTTGACGGGGACAAACAGGATGTCACTGTGTTCAAGTTGAGGTGCGGTGTGTCCAGCTGCAGCTGAGAAGACCAGTACGAGCTCAGAAGGCTCTACCACAGATGGGCCGTGGGAACACTGGGGTTGGAGGTGTCTCTTGACTTCTGCTTCTCATATTTCTTTTGAGCGACTATAATTCTGCTTCACTCATACAGCCCAGTGTTTCCTCTGATGTGGGGCATGTCATGCTGAGCAGGGCTTTGCCAGGGTCTCCCCTGTGCAATACATACAATACATATGTGACAAAGTTCTTCAGGGAGACCTTGAGCATGTCTTTGTATCACTTCTTCTGACCTCCAAGTGAACACTTGCCTTGCATGAGTTTTTTTTTAAACAGTCTTTTAGGCAAATGTACATTTGGCATCCAAACAAGATGGTTAGACCATCGGAGTTGTGCTCTCTGAAGTAGTTGAATATTTTGCAATTTAGTTCAAATAGAGAGCTGTCTGGTGCCTTCTCCTGCCAGGTGATCTTCAGAGTCTTCCTAAGACAGTTCTGACAGAAGTGATTCAATTTCCTGGCCTGGGGCTGGGAGACTGTCCAGCTTTCACAGACTTACAACAATGAGGCCAGCACAAGGACTCTGTAGACCTTCGGTCTGGTAGTCAGCCTAATGCCTCTTCTCTCCTACACCTTCCTTTGGAGCCTCCCAAGCACTGAGCTGGCTCTGGCAATGCCTGTGTCAACCTCATCATCTGCGTGCACATACTGCCAAGGCAAGTGAACTTACCCACGGCTTGTTGTAATCTCTGATGTGGGGCTGGCTGGTGGAGAACCTGTTTTCTTGGTGTTGATTCTTAGTCTAAAAGCAGCACGAGCAGCAGAGAATTGTTCCATCCTTTGGTGCATCTCAACATCAGAGGCTTCATTGTGTGCACAGTCATCTGTGAACAAAATGCCATGAACCAACTTTCTGTCCACTTTAGTCTTGGCTTGTAGCCTTTTCAAGTTAAGTAATTTCTTGCAACATTGCTAAAAATGTCATGCTAAAAAGTAAGTGAGCAAGCACGCAGCCTTGTTTCAGTCAATTGGTGACTGGGAAAGTGTGAGAGCATCTTCCACTACCCAGAACCTGGGCAAGCATGCTATCATGGAGCTGACATACAATATTGATGAACTTCTCTGGGCAACTTCATTTTGCCATAATTTTCCACAAACTCTCATGACTGACAGTATCAAAGGCCTTGGTCAGACTGATGAACATTGTGTACAGAACTCTGTTCTATTCCTGGCCTTTTTCCTGGAGTGGTGGGGCAGCAAACACCTTATTAAATCATTCCTTGGCCCATTCTGAAGCCGCACCGTTTCTCATGTATATGGCCATATTCCAGATGAAGGATCAGCCTATTAAGGAGGACTCTGGCAAGAACCTTGTGAACAATGACTAAGAGGGAGACACCCCCTCCTCCACTCCATGATTGACAAAGGACAATCTATTTCCTTTACCTTTATAGAGATGGACAATGGCGGCATCCTTGAACTCCTGGGAGAAAACTTCATCCTGTCACATAACCCAGAAAATTTCAGTCAGTTTTTGTATGAGTGGTGAACTTCTTGTCTTGTGAATCTCAACTGGAATAGAATCAGTGCCAGGCACTTTGCCACATGAGAGAAGCCTAATGGCATTCAAAAGCTCTTCTTCATTTGAAAGTTTGGTCACATGAGGTGTACAGTGAATGGTTTCAACATTGATTGATGACAGTCTGTTGAAAACACTGTGGAATTGTTCAGTTCATCTCTCCAGGATCGTGTCCTTATCACTAACTAATGTGGCTCCATCAGCACTGAGCAATTGAGAGGCAACATAGGTCTTTGGTCTATAAAGAGCCTTCCGAGCATCATAAAAGTATGTGGGGCTGTGACTATGAGAAGAAAACAGAATTTTATCTGCCTTTGGACTGAGCCAAGAATCCTGCATCTCTCTCAGTGCTGCCTTCTCAGAGATGGATGAGCTATCCTGCTGGTAAACTGTGGAGTTCTTGCAGGGGTTTTCTTTAGTCTCTTCTGAATTGCTCCATCATTTTCATCAAACCAATCTTGATGTTTGTGAATGTTCTGGCCCAGATCAGTAATGGCAGTGCTCTCTCTCTCTCTCTCTCTCTCTCTCTCTCTCTCTCTCTGTACATAAGAGCAGTGAAATGTGTATACACACACATTCACACACACACACATACGAGTCTTGTCCTCACAACAACCCTGGAATATAAGGAGTGCTAATATTATTCTGAAAACAGATGAGGAACCTGGGGAAGACAGAGGCCAAGTGACTTGTGAAACATCACACTACTAGTATGTGTCTGAGGAAGGATTTGAACTCAAGGCTTCCTGACTTTAAGTCCAGGGCTCTGTGTACTTCTTACCCCATCACTGCCATGAATATCCAGAAATAGTCGAATGGATCTGGGATTTCATCCATGTGTCTGTGCTTTGCCACAACGCATGTCACAACCCATCCATATTTGTTCATCTTATGCATCTCCTGTACATATGCTACCAGAAATTTAGGTTCAACATGAAGCCCAACTTGGCTTGACTGCAACTTCTACCCATCACTTCTAATTCAGTCCTCTGGAGATTGGTCAAGTCCCCTTTCTTTGCATTAGTCTTTCAAATGCATAAAGACATTGTACCTTTTGGGACTTGGAGGGGAGAAGCCATCTTAAGTGACCAATTCTTAATGTTTTCTTTTGACCTCATGACTTCATTAGAAGGATGTTACAGTGAGGAAATGCCAACATAAATGGGGGGAGGGGAGGTGCTATTCTGCAATGGTTAAATGGCATACTCAGGATCACAGGTAGTGTGTGTCAGAGGTGGGACCTGAACCCGTGTCTACCTGACTTCCTGACTACACTCTCTAGTCACTAGGGCACACTGCCTTACTATAGGATCTTCACATGATATAACTTAAAAAGGACCTCAGTGATCTATTCTACAGCCCTTCCCTCCACCCCTGTTTACATAATAGGAAATGGAGACCCTGAAAATGTGTCTGTGCTTTAGTTATAGCACACAGAGACTAGGTCAGGTGCTACCCCCATTTTACAGATGAAGAAATTGAGATTCAAAAGAAGCCAAGTAACTTGCATAGGTACATTCAGCTGTTAAGGATCCAAGGGGTGGCTCAAACCTTGGCTTTTCCTGTCTCCAAATAGAGTACAAATGCCATCATGGTCCACAGTAATAGTGATGGCTTGCCCACGTTTAAGAAGGCATGGCAATTCTGCTGCTAATTTGAAGTATTCTATCACTCTAGGATACAAATAAGTGCCTCAGGGCTTTTAATCTATGTGGAGCAGGAGCAGGATGGGATTCATACTTCAATCAGGAGAGGTGGTGAAGAATGGAAAGGCTGCACGTTAGCATCATGGCACTGTCTTGGTATTCAGTGTCCAACCACAGAACAAAAGAGGCAGACTTCGGTAGAGAACATGGGAGTAGAAGTCCCAAAGTTTCAGTATTCTTTTATTTAAAACAAAAAGGTTGCTTGTAATTTGTAACCTCACAGGAATATTTCAAATGGTTCACAAAGATCAATGCACTCCATGTTCAAAGACTTTGGGTGTTTTAAAAATCTTCCCATTTGGACCAGCTTGTCATAAGAACAAAAATATCAAAATATTGTCAGTCTGTGAGCTCATGTACATGAGCACAGAGACCTCAAGTCAACACAAATTAGACAGTAAAATGGTGCCTTGGAGAACAGCTAAGGAAACATTTTTGTTTTACATATGAGAAAACTGAAGGCTGGAGATTGCAAGCAACTTGCCCACAGTAATTCAGGCAATGCATGGCAGAGTTAATACTAGAAACCATCCTTCTGCTTAGCCCTGAGTTCTTATCTTGAGCCCATTCTGCAGCAAAACCAACCTATTAGCTATTAGTTCTTTCCTCCTTTTCAAATGCCTTTATATTGTTCTGTATGTGTGTATATACTGACATATACATAAACACACATATATTAAGTTTATATCTTATACTTATTTATATGTGTAAATATATTTTTTATATTTCATGTACTTATATCAATTAAAAAAACATTCCATAAGCATGTACAATGTGTCAGGCATTATCCCACATCTTGAAGATGCAAATTAACATGTGCACACCGATATTACCTCCAATTTATTCTGTCTATATCTTGTTTGTACATAGTTGTTTAACTGCCTTTGTAGTCAATCAAATCAATAAGCATTTATTAGTCTCCTACTATGTGCTAGGCATTCTGCTTGGTGTTGGAAATGGGAAGAAACACACACACGCGAGCACACACACACACACACACACACACACACACACACACACACACACCCATTAGTCCCCGAGCTCAGAGGAGCCCGCATTCTATTGGGAGATGAAATATGTAAACAGACAGCTCCAGCATCCAGCACCTGAAATGTCCTGATCAAATGTTTGCTCAGTTGAATCAGCCTTTGAATTCTCTGTAATTCCTCGGGAACAGAGTGAGATGCTGTCCCCGAAGAAGCCCAGGTCTGCGGCAGGTCTTTTTGCGCGTGGGGGCCAGTGGCACTGAGATTCATCGGTGCACCACCAAAGCCCACACCACCGTTCTCCATCAAAGTTAGGATCCATTCTCTCCTTTAACTGTTACCTCAGACTGTTTAGCTCGTATGGGCATTTCTTTTCAGCAGGCTCTTAAAAAATCGAACCTAAGAAACACCACACTAAATACACGTTTCTGTAAACCAAGTAAACTCCAGAGGTCACACACACCATCGATTTATCGACACGGGAAAGAGCAATTATTCCATTCCCTTTTCATGTTCATAAGATTTTCTTGTGCTATTTGTACAAATGAGCAAAACGATATTTGCGATTATTCTCAGATTGTTCTAAAAGCTGAGCAGAACACAGCTCATGGCACTGTCCACAATGGTCTCCGTCGTGTTCTTGAGGCTGTAGAAAATCATGCCCCTGTCCTGGTGCTCCTTGACGGCCTGCCACCTCACCTCAGTTCCCTTTTGTTCTGCCTTCCCCCACCAGAGTGCAAGCTTCTTGGGGGCAGGGTCTGGTTTTCTTTTTATTGGCATTTGTATCCCCACTACTTAGCACAATTCTTGGCACACAATAAGAACTTAGTAAATGTATCTTGCCTTGCCTGGTTGATCTATTGATCGATGATTAATGCACAGGTTAGTAGCACAGGCTAGCTCTCATTCCTGACAGAATACTCAATTCTGGACTCTGGGAACTCTTGGATTCCTATAAAACTCAGCTCATTTCTGCTTCCTACGTAAAGCTTTTCTTGCTCCCCTCCATTGCTAGTCATCACCTTACACAAGAATTTCACCTGAAATCACATTTTTAGTTATTTTTTGTGTGACAGATATTTATTTTATTTCCCTCCCATGACCCCCTATTGAAAAACAAAACAAAATCCAGGTCAAAAATGGACATACTCAACTTTATATTTACTTTGTCTATAATTTTACCTAGATACTAATCTTCACTTTGCCACTGCATAACCTGAATTGTAAGCTTGAGGGTGACCAGAGCATTTGGCCTTTCCATCTTTATGTTTCCAGCACACATTAGGCACTTTAAAAACTTTTGGAAAGTCACCTTTCATTCCTCTCCTGGCTCTGCTTCTGACATTCTGTATTTTTCTACTATATCTCTCCTTCTATCTCATCCTGGAACTTTGCTTAGTGCCTGGGTCCTTCCCAGCCTGGAATGTGCATCTTCTCCCCCAGCCTTCTCACCCTAGAGCATCTTTCTGCCATAATGGTTCCCTTCTGCCGCTGGTGACTTCCGACCCGCTCTGCTTCTGCCTTCCCAGTCTTCCTCATCCTGCCCACACGGGCACCTCTTCTTCCTTCTCCAGCTGCTCAGTTCCTGTTTCTGCATTTTCTTCTCCCATTAGAATATATGTTGTTTTTTAAGGCAAAGACTGTCTTTCTTTTTTACTTTTTTTTTTAATCTCTAGCACTTTCCTGGCACATAATATTTATTTAATAAATACTTGGTGCAGCTTTTACCTTGATGGCTGATCAGTGAATTGATTACATATGCACATGTTGCTTTCGGGGCAGGAACTGTTTTTGTATATTTCTGTATCCCCAGGACCTAAGCCAGTACCTAGAACATCACAAACTCATAATAAATGATTGTCCAATGATGTCATGAATGAGCACATGATGTGGAGAGATACTCTAAGCAGATGCTGCTATGATTCAGAAACGAGTGGATGAGAACCTGGACTAGGGTTGTGAAAAAAGCAAGGAAAGAGTGAAGAACAGAGCGCCTTGGAGAAATCCTGGCGATTCCCTCGGTGACTGGCCGGATTGAACTATGGGCGGAGGGAAGCAAGCAAAATTAGTCAGAAACCATGCAGCAATGGTAAATCCAGGGTAAAGGAAATGCAAAATGAAGCCGCTGATAGATCGTCAGGAGAAAGCTTGAAGACGGTTCACTTAGCAATGGGAAACAAATGTGGGGTTTGATCATATTCCTGCACCAAAGTCACCCTGCGATGTCTCGGGACAGTGTGAAGATGGCCCCCGAGGGGCTCTCCAAGGTCATGCCCAGTGAACACAAGCTCCAGTATGTTCCACCAAGTTCTGTGGGCCTCACTTCCTTCAAGAATCCGCTTAAATCACACTTTCTGGAGGGGGCCTTTCCCAAGGGCCCTCGATGTTATATTTTTATCTTTGGGGTTATCTTTCATCCACTCTGTATGTTTGTATCATGTAATTATCGATTTACAAGCATGTTGTTTTCCACATTAGGATGTAAGCTCCTTGGGGGCAGGCCCTGATTTTTTTCCTTTGCTGCATAGCTAAGCACAGTGCTGAGCACGTAGAATTCATTAAGGCACCTAATCGATGTCTGTTGTTTGATTAATTGGTTGGAATATAGGCCTGGCTGTGGGCTGTGGGCATGCAGTCTGGGCCCAAGCCCAGCTATGTCATTCATCATCCAGTTGTCTCCAGCATGATGAATGTTTCAGCCACAACAATTCTCAAAGACATTTCACTACTCATAGGAGGATTGGAATCTGCATTGATGGAGAGGTTCCTGTGCTGTAAAAACAATGATTCTTAAAATACTTTAATCTGAAAAGTTTCGGGCATTCATTTCTTAGAATCTTAACTTAAGACTTAGAAGGGGCCTTAGTCACCATCAAGTGCAACTCCCTCATTCTAAAGATGCACAAACTGAAACCCAGAGAGGTGAAGCAACTAGTCCAGAGTCACACAGAAAGTAATGAGGACTGTGCGGCTAAGGAAAAGACGAGAAATCAAACTAGACATGCCGATTTTTTAAGTCATCTGTACACAGCAATGATAACTTGGTGCCTTGGAAAGAGCACTGGCTTTGGAGTCAGAGGACACAGGTTCACGGCCTGGTCCTGCTCAAGTAACCCAAGGGACTTGGGTGGGAGGAGGTTCCTCCTAGATGAGATAACTGCTAGAGCCCTTCCAAGGGTACATCCCAGGAAACAAGACTAGAAGCTGTGCGAAAGAGAACGAACATGGCCATGGAGAGGTAGCCAGGACTTTGCCGATTTAAAGAGAATTCCTTCTATCCAGGAAGCATCTAATACACACTAATGCACTTGACCCTAAGTTATCCTTAAGATTTGTTTTTGAAGAGTTGTGATTTCCCTTCAGAGCCAGGTGATGAGGCCAACAGAAAGGCCCTGAGCCTAGGGGGTTGAGGCACTGGAAAGAGTGGTAGGTAAACAACAGAAGAACTTGGCTCAAATCCCAGTTGGGTTTTTTTTTTCCCTTACACCCTGTGCAATCTTAGGTAAATCACTTGACCTCCAAGAATTCCAGTTTCCTTTTCTGTAAAATGAGCAACTTGTGCTAGGTGGCTCCAAAGGATGCTTTCAGCTCTGCATGGATGCACCTGTGGCATCCAGGTCTCCTCCCAGGCTAACCCCATGATTATATCATCCACGGTTTCTCAGTTTGCCTTTGAAAGACAACCGATGGGCTTGATTTTCTTGTGATACACATTTTGCAGTAACCTCTAGGTCCATGATATGCTTTGACCATTGCTCTTTCACTGTGGTGAGAGCTATAAATTCATTTTCATTTAAGATGTTGTGGGGCAGCAATGGTGCAGCCAGAATGAAGTCATGAATAAACAAACATGGCGAGCTTCCTGGATAAATTAAGAAATGTTTATTCATAAAGGAATTCAGAGCAGAGTGTGAGCGGGACCATCAAAAAGGCGGGGCGAGTGGGTCTCCACCTCTGATAGGATGCATGCTGCTTCTGTTTAGATCAGAGAAAAGATGGGCTGTACAGAAAGACCCTTGAAATGCATTTATTATGTACAATAAGTCCATTTCAAATGTGCCTGTTTATTTCTAGCTGAATGCCAAAACATCAGACCAGACGCCTTGAGTAGTTTTTCCTAGGTCTGTTATCAATTCCCCTTTCAGAACAAAATAATACAGAAGCCCTTTCCTAGGTATTTCATTAGGCTTCTTACTATGCTTTTTCAGTCATTAATTGCCTGTTGGCGACAACAAACAGCCATTCTGGGCAGCTCTTTTTCTATCTATGTTGTTTCTTTGGAGTGAAAGGAATGATTCCCAACCTTGATCTAATCCCCCCGAGTCAAGATGTAAGATTTTGTAGCCTCTCCAGCCTCATTATAAACATCTGATCTTCATGAAATGCAGTGGAATGCTGTGTCATTTTAATGCCCAATCTTTACCTGGGGAGAAGAAATGTATTTTCCTCTTTTGTTTGAATGATGGGAGACTCTGGGTGCAGAATGCTGCATCCTTTGTCCAACGTTGCTGATGGGTGAGGTGCTTCTGCCTAACTATTTTACTGGCTTCTTTTTCTTTGTGACAAGGGAAAGTTTTCCTGAGGTAAAGGATGAGACAATGGCTGAAAAGGGCATTGCTATCAGTTACAAAGGGTATCAACACAAATTTAGAAAGTACTAACAATAAAACCAGAAACAAATAAGTAAATGAATGCATATTCATGTTCCAAATAGCGGCATCACTAGTCTGAGGCCAAAAGGTCTGCTTTGATACAGGACATTTGTGTGTGAAGATGCTGGCCATCAGTGAAGTGCTACTGCCAATTAAAAAAAGAAAATACCCCAAATCAAAAGCCAAAGGAGGAACCTTCTCCGTGCCCAGATAACTTTAGTACATTTTTAGTTGCATGAAAACTAATTGGACCAATTTGCATGGATGAGAAATTTTTCTGGAAGACTTTAATCACAGAGTAACATAATGGTTTTCTGCTTCACATAGTCAGGGACATGATATTACCTTTAGGAAGATGAATTCATGTGGAGGATTCAGAAAGCACTTGAGCCTGAATTTAGGGAAGCTTGAATCATAAAGAGTCAGTTAGAAAGCTCTGTTCAGGGTTAATATTTTAATGTTTCAGAAAGGAACTGGAAAGGCAGGGAGTTAAAGGGCCAGCCCTGGCAAGGGAAGGCTGCCATTTTCTTGAAGAAGAACAAGGCAGTGAATACAGAGGATGCTCCTTTTTCTGTAATTAAGGCAGAGATGTTGTGATGGCAGATCCAGTGTTGTTGGGTTTAAAATTGTTAAGACCTGAGTTCAAAGCCTCCCTCCAAAGACTTGTATTGACCTCATCTTGGGCAGCCTCACCAGTTCTCTGGGACCATGTCCTAAGCCCTATGGACTAGAGGTTCAAAAGGGTCAAAAGTCC
This sequence comes from Petaurus breviceps papuanus, assembly GCF_028583685.1. Classification (NCBI taxonomy): domain Eukaryota; kingdom Metazoa; phylum Chordata; class Mammalia; order Diprotodontia; family Petauridae; genus Petaurus; species Petaurus breviceps. The sequence goes on along the minus strand of NW_027185852.1, from coordinate 215,033 downwards.
TGGAGTTCTCTAGGACTTTGTGCTGATAATGTTGGTGATCACTCCTAAATTCCAGGACACTTTTAATGTCTCTAATAATAATTGGATCCCACCTTTCTCACATAACTGTTGAGAGCAAAAAATGCATCCCAAATCTTGAAGTACTCTATGTGACTGGCCTTGGCTGTTATTGTTTGCAGAGAGGCAGTGGGACAAAGTGTGTAAGGGCTACACTTGGAATAAGGAAGACCTAGGCTTAAGCCCTGCCTCTGACACCTACCTGCTGGGCAACCAAGTCATTAAGTCTCTCAATGCCCCCAGAAAACTCTAAAAGATGTTATTCCCCAGGAGTGGGCCTCTGCACTGTTGGAGATGCTCTCCCTGCCAGGAGTTCCTCATACTGGTAAATTCACAGGTCCTGACTGGAACAGTAGGAGTAGTGGTTATGGTAATGCTGGTGGTGCTGGTACTAGTAGTCAGTGCTCATGGCAAGGGTAGACAGGGCTCCAGAGCACTAATTTTAGCATATTCTAAAATTGTCACAGCCTATTATGAAAAGTGGGGATGACTTTCCTGGGCTCTAAGACCTTGCTTTGATGCTGCCACTCCCCATGGCCCATGACTTAGCCTGCGGACTGAGTAGACTGAGGGGCAGCCATAGCTCTTGTGTGAATGGATCCAGCTGCCTGACTCCAGTGACACCATTCCCAGGGCAGGGGGACCAAACTGGCCTTGGTTACACTTGGCATCCTTCATGAACTTGGAAATGAATAAAATCTTATGAAACATGAAGTCAAGAAGGAAAAGAAAAGTTTTCCCAAGCATGTTCCTCCTGCTCACTTTAGTGAGCCATGGAACTCTTCATTAACAGCCTAACATGAAGAATATTCTCTTTCAAATGCTATTTAAATGAAGATGAACTAGGCGGGAGTTACTTACGCCTCCATAAATTACCGTGATGAGTAAGTAGCCCTGTGCATTTATGGATGCAGAGAGGAAGACAGAGAGGCATCAAGAGGAGGGAAAACAGGGCAGACTAACAACTGACAGACAAACTTGCTGAAAGACTGACTGACAGGCAGCTGGAAGACAGACATCCTGACAGACTGGCATGTGACTGAGTGACTGGTGCCTGGTAGGGAGGCACATGAACAGAGAGGAGGGGAGAGGAAGCCAGAGTACCCCAGTCAATCAGCTCTGCTAAGAGTGTGAAAGACATGAAAATGATTGCCTCCTCAGGGTAAGAGTGAAGAAAGGGGAGAGAGCTTGGTGTGCCATGGGAGGGAAAACACTGCTCATAGAATCAGAGGATTCAGGTTCAAATCCTGCCTGCACATGGTGTTTGCTGTCTGTGCTCCTTAAGCAAATTACCCTCCCTCTTGGACAGCTGGGTGGGCTGAGCACTGAGGAGCCTTCTCTAGAGATCTGTAAATAGACTCCTCCTGGTCCTGTGTTAAGTCTGGCAGCATCAACAATCTCCTGCCTAACTCAAACCAGCCTTGACCTAGCCGAAGGAAATGAAACATTGACTGAGGGTCTACTCCAGCCAAGACACAGTGCTAGGTCCCCAGGATGGAGCACAGTCCTGGCCTTCAAGGAACTGACAAACCTCATACCAGAGATGTGTATTCTACATGGTAGAGAGGAATAAGGGCAAAGTAAAATCTGAGGGAAGGGAAGGATCCCTTTCAGCTGGAGAATCAATGCTTCCTGGAGGAGGTGGCACCTGTGTTGGGCTTTGAAGGAAGACAAGGGTTTCAGTAGGCAGAGATAGAGAGGGAATGTGTTCCTGAAATGGGGTGAGGGGCAGGCAGAAAGAATGCTCAAGATCGCAGGGCACTGCGGGGCAACACTCTGTAGCCCAGTTCGGCTGAAGGAGAGAACATGGGATCTGAGCATGAACGAGAGCTTGAAAGGGAGTTTGGAGGCAGAAATGTGAAGGCCTAACTGTCAGACCAAAGAGATGTAGGGGCATTGATGAGCTCAGGAAAGAGGTTGAGGATGTAGGAAAAGTGGGACCTCAGAGCAGAGAGACAGGCTCACACTTAGACTTCAAGTGAGAAAGGTTCTTTTGGTCATTCTGGGAGAGCCGATTGGAGATGGGAGACAGGGCAGAGAGTAAGGAAGTGACCACAGACAGGAGTCCAGGCCAGAGGCCAAGTCATCTGGGCCTGACTCAGGGAAGTGATCCAACCTGGACAGAGAGGATGAAAAAGAGAGGAGGGGAAGGAGGGAGGGAAGGAGGGGGAAAGAAAAAGGGGAGAGACAGATGGAGAGAATCATGGGGCTGGAGGAGGAGCCCTGCATCGGAGGTCTTCAGGCGGGTTCACACTTGGATTAGTTGCGGGGCAGGCTTGGCAGTCTTGGCAGCTCCCTAGACCTTGAACTACAGAGGGAGGCAGTTGGACTGACTGAGCAGGCATAATGAAAAGAGCATAGGCTGCAGAGTCAGCTGGCGATGCTAGAACCCTCTAGATACCACCTGTAAACATGGGGCAAATCCCCTTCCCTCCTGTGGACTCGGTTTTTTCATCTGTAAAAAGTGGCTGTTGGATGTGATGGCCTAGGGTCCCTGACGTGATCACACCTGGGAGGGGACGTCCCTCCACGGAGCTTCACTGATTTTCTTTTTCATTGTGTGGCTTCCCTGTGCCATTAAGCTTGCAGCGTAATTGTGGCGTCAGATTTTGCTTGGTTCGGAGCAGGCAGAGGGGCTCCACGGGGAGGAGCTGCACATGGAGCCGGAGGACCGAAGTCAGACTCCGGCTCTTCTCGCTCCTCTGATGTCCTTGACAGAATGTCCCTCTGAGCCTCAGTTTCCTCCTCTGTAATATGAAGAGTCTGTGGGCCTCTCTGGACCTCAGCTTCCCCATTTGTCATATAGAGGGGGAGGACTAGAAATACAGAGGTGCCGATTCACAACCCCAGGGTTAAGATATAATTGGGAAACGTTTGACTAAGTAAATAGAAGTACAACGCCAACAACGTCCATGTATGGTCTCCTATGCCAGCCCGCTGCCCCCAGAGATCCTTTCCTGCCTGAGTTTGCCTCCCGGCCAAGGACTGTGCCAGGCCCTTCCCACCTGACGTCCATCTCCTTCGATGCTCGTTCAGTCTTCCAGACAGCGGAGGGGAAAGGACCGAGCATTTGTGAAGTGCCTACTGCGTGCCAGTCTCTCTGCTAAGTGCTTTGCCAATATTAGCTCGTTTGAGCTTCATGACAGCCTGGAAGGGCAGCGCTGTTATTAATCCCATATTAAAGCTGAATGGTGGTGAATGACTTTCCCAGGGTCACACAGCTAGGAAGTGTCCTGAGGTGGAATTTGAACTCAAGACTATAAGCTGTAACCTAAGCATAGCTCCACGTGTACAGAGATATTGTTGACAATCAGTTTTGTAAATGATCCTTGAAATTGGTGCAGTTCAAGGGAAAACAGCCCCTCGGACAGAGCAAAAAGACCGAGCTGAGCAGCAGACCTTTCATGGATTGCTCAAACCCTCCCATTGTACCCACTTCTCAGATTCTCGTCACTTCCACACTTCGGTTTTTTAAGAAGCCACAGATGGCAGCGCTACCTGCCCCTTCCCAGCTTCACAGGGCCATTTCACTAGCGCAGTGGAGGGAGAGGTGCGCTCTGCCATTTCAAACACTGAAAGCATGCAAATGTGTAAAAGCAGGCGGTATCATCCTCAAACTAGAGCACCCGCTATTTCCTCCTGTGTTTTTCGAAGAAAAAAAAAATTCCACCTCCAAAAAGAGAGTTAATGAGTCCAGCCTCCCTGCCTGGAACCATTCTCTCAGTGTATCCAAGAGAAATGTTCTCTGCCCACCACACTGCTCTCTAGTGATTCTAGGAGCAAGCCTTTTCCCTCCGCCTCCAATAGAAGGACAGCTCTCAATAAAGGACAAACACAGCTTCACTAATTTTTCTTTGCGTCCCCAGGGCTGAGGATAGTGTCCATCCTGTTGATAAATGCTTGTTGGCTATTTCTGAAGGCTGCTCAGTTTGTGAAAAGAATCTCCTCTCTGTGGCCTCAGTTTTGCCATCTATACAATGGAAGAGATTTGACCAGATGACCTCCAAGGTTCTGGCCACTCAGCTCTCCCCATCCCCCACCCCCTGAAAACAAACAATGCCAAGCTGGGGAAGCTGCCTTACCTGCCATTTGTTCCCAGTGGGCCTCATTGGAATCCAGGTGCCAGCTGCATTGTTGGAAGTCACAATTCACGTCTGCCCCCAGCTTCAGGGAGCATGGGGGTCCTGAAGGGTCTCTAGATACTCGGCCTGACCACAGCTTGTGATCCTAGGAACAAGGGAACACAAACGGAAGGGGCACACTGGAGCTGCCTGTGTCTCTGTTCTTCTCCTGAGGCTCATGTGGTGATGCTCAGCATCAGTGGGCCCCAAATGTCTACTCTTCCTTTGTATGATTTCCTTGGGGAAAGAAGGCTAAACATTTGGGCAAGGCCCAGAGTCAGCAATGACAGAAGACAGCTTGGTGATAGGCCGCTAACTGAGGGAAACCAGATGCCACCCTGATGATTAAATATTTATTCTAGAAGACAGTCACATTGTTCTTGAGAATCACCACTCACAGAGTTTATTTTTTTTTAAAGAGATAAAGTGCTGAGGTCACCCGAGCAGATTGGCTAAATTGATTTTGATCCCACACTGAATGACATTCTCATCCCTCCAGGTGGGAAATACCACCCGGTTCTCTGGCATCATTTGTCATTCACTGTCCACTGAACAGCCATAATAGCCTGCTTCCAAACCAGCATTTTTATTGATTTTTATTCACTGTTTTCCTCTGGGGCCAGAAGCAGCCTAGCATCAGAGAAAAAGGGCTACACTTGGAACCAGAGAACACCAGGACTCAGGTCTAGCCTCCAACATCAGCTGTGTGACCACAGGCAAGTCACCCACCCTCTCAGGGCCCCCAGGCGAGTGCCTAAGACTAGGAGTCTGGAGAAGGGGCTCTCGGCTTTGGTAAGAGTTCTTCTAGAGCTCCTCAAGCCAATGGAGTCACAGGATGTATGAAAGAAAAAGCCCATTCCTTTAAAGATCAGGAAACAGGAAGAAGCTCTCATGATCCCCTACAGAAAACAAATCATTTTCTTTCTTTGGTTCATTATTTCAAAGTAACTTTCTGGGAGTACACCCACAAAATGAGCCAGACATGTTCCTGAAAATGCAAACTAATGTTCTGTGGAACTTCTTTTCTGAATTTTTCAGCCCTGGACAGATTCTATCTCAAGGGCCTTCTCTGGAACAGATGAGGAGAAACTTTCGGTTCCCAGTGACTGACAAAAATGGTAAGTGCCCAAACATGAAATTCTTCAAAAGCAAAAACTGCCCTTTAGGGGTTAATATCCACTTAGTGGATTTAAAAAATTTTTAATTTAATAACAACTAACAAAAAACATTCAAACACCCCAAAATATAAACACACATCACACACTTGTCCTCATTTTTTTGTAGATTGTTGAATTTAGCAAGATAATAACCCTAAGGGGCAGCCAAGTAGCACAGAGAGTAAGAGCACCAGCTCCAGTGTCGGGATGACCTGGGATCGAATCTGGGCTCAGATACTTAGCACCACACTCAGAAATAACTGGCCGTGTAACCTTGAGCAAGTTACTTAACCCCAATTGCTTTTAAAAAATAATAATAAGATAATAACCCTAATCTAAACCATAATGAGCGTAGGACAATTGGCACTTTTTTGTCACGAGTGAAGACTGGATAACCATTTGTTGGAGGGTCACTGGGCACCAATATTTAAAATAATGATTTTTAAAATCTATTACATTTTTATTTTCATAGCAATTGCTTGGCAGCATAGAAATCCCTGATCTTGAATACCTTCTTAGCAAGATTAATTGATTAAAATATGGAGCTGCAGATGATACTTTCTCCTCAGTGCCCATTCACCTCCCCCTTCCCCTGTCAGTTTTTTTTCCACAAAAATCTCCACCTTTTATTTTCAGTCCCCCAAATAAACACCAAACTCTTGCAATGATGAAAAGTATTCCAGCTCCAAGCTCTTCTTTTAAAGGACAAAATACTCTGGAAACCATTTTTCTTTGGTGAGATTTCTAATGGTCAGAAACCAAGGAACAGCAGCATCAGAGAAGTCTTGTAGTTTTGCAGCCTCAGAAGAAGGGTACAGCATATTTAATTTTCCATGAAAGCCCATATCATTATGTGAAAAACCCCAAACCATTTCATAGAGGCAGAGAGTGAAGTGCACTAAATGAATTCACATGAGTAATAAGTCAAATAACCAAGATTCCCACTCTAGTCCTTTTTCTCTTTTCACCACCCTCTGTTGATGTGCTAATTCCTGTCATTCTAGCTAAAAGAAATGTGGTGGCAGTCTTTCCAGGTTCACTATTGAGGCTTTTTGCCCCCCACCCCCAGACCCTATTCCAGAGTTCCGTCTCCCACTCAAAGGGTTTTTTCTTACGATTCCTTCTACTAGTCACTTTGTAACTAGGCTTTCATCTGATAGAATTACAGAATTTTGCATTTGGAACCACCTCCAGCAGACATTAGTCCAGCCTATCCATATATGAATAAGAATTCTGCCCATCCAGCAAATCATCATGCCACCTTTGCTCACTGGCTTCAGTGAGGACAGCTGCACAATGAATTGGTGTTGGTTTAGCAAAAGAAAAGAAAACCTTGCAACTGTTTGAGGAAAACCCTTGTCTAGCCCATTCCACTGCAATGGGACTCTTGAGCATAGTTTTCCTGTGCCAGACCCTTCCCCTCCCTCAATGACCCTGATTGTTCACAAGAAGGAGGAGTGAGGGGCATGGAGGAAGCAGCTGGAAGACCAATTCTAGGCCCACCTTCTATGGGAAGTTGCCCTGATCCCCTCACATGCTGGAAGTCACCATCTCAGACCACTTTGTATTTATCTGGGTCGTTTTTATTCTGAACATACTGGAATATGTCTTCACTCTCTTCCCAGTTAGATTGTATACTACTCTCCCATCCAGATCATTTCACTCTTGGTATTTTTATCCCCTTCTTTTTTTTTTTTTTGTTCTTTGGAGGGCAATTGGGGTTAAGTGACTTGCCCAAGGTCACATGGCTAGTAAGTGTTAAGTGTCAGAGGCCGGATTTGAACTCAGTTTCTCCTGACTCCAGGGGCAGTGCTCTATTCATTACACCACCTAGCCACCCCATCATCCCCTTCTTCTAACATAGTACTTGGTGCATAGTAAGTTCTCCATAAAACGTTCATTGATTGATTAAAGGTATATCTACACACATACCAACACGATGTGGGGTGATTCCTCAGCCCAGAACTACATTACAGAGGGGTAAACACAACCACTGACTATCGACGAGCCAGCAGTCACATGGAAGCCAATTGGGAAGGGTGAAGCTGGCACAGACAACTTTACCAGAAAACAGTGATTTTTTCCCATGCTCACAGAAACAACTCCTCCACTTCTTTAGAGGGAAGCCATGAAACATGTTATTGGAAGACATGAGGGTGGAAGTGTAAGAGTCTGCTAAGAAAGTCAGAGCAAGCCATTCTTTCCCCTAAGTCTGGGAAATCATGTTCTCAAGGAGGGGAAGGTATATGCACCCCCCTCTTTAAGCCTACGTCTTTGGGCTACATGAGAAACTGGAAAATGGGTTATCTGAAGAGATCCTATTTCTTAGGGCAGGTATATTTTCAGGGATTTAAGAAATATAGATGAAGTTAACATCCACTTGATAGAATAAGAAATCTGCCCCAAGGGCCCTAAACTGAAGCCTTCAGCTTTTAGGACTATATAAGTGATTTGGATGACCTCACTGATATGCTCAGTCTACAGACTCAGCATTACCTGAGGCGTTAGAAAGCTATTTAGAGGAATGCTCCAAGGAGCTGGATGGATGAGGGTGAAATACCTGGAAACATTACAGAAAGGGGCTTTGATGATTTTGACTTTCAGCTCTTGCCTGGAAAGTGGCAAGCACCATTTATCAGCAGCTTTACAACATAATTGTGTTGTCCGGTAACAGATTTTTTGGGAAGGGGGAGGGGCGCTAGAGGTGGAAATTGTGGCCATGAGTCAAATCATCTCTTTTTTATATATAACTGTAATTTCATTTTCTCATACTTTTATAGATGTGGCTATGCAACTATAAAATATGGAGTATCCTTTGAAATGTCTACTCTGAACAGAAGTATTGCATTTCAAAGGGGAGTTTCAAAATGGAGCAAATATTTCACTGAAATCTATGTTTCTTGAAGAAACATCACTTGTAACCAGATTCTATCAGATGGTGAAGTAAGATAGGAATGCACTAGCTCAGTCACTGTAGGGACATTTGCCCAGTGGGCATCGGTAGCCCTGATCAGAGGAAAAGGGGTAATTATGAAAATCATCATTGCACCAACTGACCACTTTAAGATTTACGACATGCTTTATAGAATTCTCCCAGATATTTTGGGAGGTTTTGAAAAAGAGACACTTTTCTTTGGAATAGAAACCCCCATAGCTGGTCAAGCAAGATCAGGAAATATTAGGATCCCAGGGTTGAAAGAAGGTTGATTTCCAACCATCCACTTGATCTCATACCTGAATACCGAATGATGTCCCCTTGACAATATCCCTAACAAATGGTCATCCAGCCTCCACTTGCAGAATCAAAGTATTTATTTAGCATCTCTTAGGATTATTGACATAGAGTTGAAAGGGATTCCACTCCTTCAGTTTAGAGAAACTGAGGCCCAGAGAGGTTAAGTCCCTTGTACAAGATATTCTGTGGGAGAACAGGGAATAAATTACAGATCCAATGTATTTTCCACCGCAAAGGAGTGGAAGAAGGAAGGAAATAAGCATTTATTAAGTTCCTGCTATATTCTAGGCCCTGTACTAACTGCTGTACAAAATATTATCTCATTTGAAATTGCTACAGTATCCTTCCCATTATGGTATGCCCTGCAGTCAACCTGTACCTTCTTGCCATGAGCTAACATTGGCTAGGGGAAGCTCTCATCTGGGTTTACACCCCAACTCTGACACAGACTACCCAGGTGTAGCAACAAGCACCCCAGTGTCACCAGGGTTGCTGCTAACACAGGTTCTTGGATCTGCTTTGATAAAGGAAAGCAACTCAAAATGGGTTAACAAGCTTACTTTAATCAGTCAAATATGTATTGTTTACCTAGTTCAAGGGAAAAAGGTCAGCACCCCGAACTTCAGAATAAACAGACAGAATTATCAAGACAGAAACAGATCAA
>NW_027185852.1:161299-205699 GCF_028583685.1 Petaurus breviceps papuanus | reverse complement strand
GACGACTCTGGACAACGGCTTCCCAGAGTTTCATCTGATCAAATCGCAGAACACTTCTCAAAGTGAGCCCAAAACAAAGCTACACATCAGGGCTTATATAGCCTTCTCCTGGCTCAGAGAATGTAACAACCTTATTGACTCACTGGCCAATCAAGAAGTATCTACTGAAAACCGAGCCTCCCACCCCAGGTTCCAGGTGCACTTTAGCCTAGGGGCAGGAAAGATCTTTAAATTTACATTCCCATTACACCAGGTGACCTAGGACAAATCCCTTAGCTTTTCTGAAAAGCACTTTCCTTGTCTGCCCAATGAGGAGATTGAGGCCAATGATCTCCAAACAGCCTTCCAGAGCTAAAGTGAGTCAGTGTTGAACTTTGAAGTCAGAAAGTCTTTATTTCTAATTCATCCCCAGACACTTAATGTCTGGGTGAGCCTGGGCAAGTCACTTAACATTTTTCAGATTCAGTTCCCTTGTCTGTAAAGCACTTTGCAAATCTTAAAGCATTATCTAGAATTGTTGGTAAAGTTGTGATCCGCTTATCCTAGGTAGAAATCACTGTGCCACCAACACCCTGGGTCCCGTTTCAGTCACCTCCTTCTATAGCCGCATGACTCGCAGGACCCTTTGCTAATAACCCTCTTGGTGATGCTCTGGACTTCCTCGCAATTCAGTGCCCACCTTGAGTGTGGCCCCCGTCACAGAAAGGCTTTCCTGTGCTGCTGTAGACATATGCTCAGTCTCTGTTTTCCATTAGAATCCTATGAGTAGGTATAATGTTAATGGGATATAAGATCTTCCGCACCCATTAACAGGTCTCACATGGAGCCCATTAAGGGAAGCTTGCTCAGGGGAGGCTGGCTTGGGAAGGCTTTCACACCTTTTGCTAATTTATAATTAGGCCCCGATGCCCTCTAGCTCTAAAAAGGGTATCTGTACTCTGAGGTTAGCATTTTACTTTGGGACTCACTCATTGGAAGAGCGCTCTTGTGATTTGACCAGATGAGATTCTGAGTAGCAGTTAAGGAGCCAGAGGTTGGTGCTTCTCTCTCTGGTGACTATATATGTATTGCCTGGGTCGCACCGCTGGATCTGTCTGTTAATCTGTCCTGATTTCTCAGACAGTTAGAAGCCCTGTCTGTTGATCTATATTTTCTGTCTGTATTTTGTCTGAAATTCACAGTACTTACTTTTTCCCTGAACTAGTGAATATAATCAAATGGGATTTTTGACCTCTTAAACAGCTCTCTTTCCTAGAAAAGCAGATCTCAGAGCCTGTAGCAGCAGCCATTCTGGGGATACCAGCATGGTTGCCTTTACAGGTGTAGCCCAGGGCACAGCACAGACCTGTGCAATCCCACAGGGACCATCAGGAGCTCAGGGAAAGGCAGGAAAGGACTGAGAGCTCAAACCAGCCAGGATGCATCTGAGCAGAGGGACAAGGGGGAGTCCTGCCCCGGGGGGCATAATTTCAATTTTTTTTTCACTTTTCTAATGTGTATGCATTTGTTTTACAGAGACTGAACAAATATAATTCTATTTATTATGGTTAACATTATCCAGTGCTTTGAGGCTGACAGAGTATTTTATAAATTTTTTACTCATTTTATCTTCAAAGCAACCTGGGAAAGCAGGTGCTATGAATTTTCTCCCCATTTTACAAATGAGGGAAGTGAAGCAGACTGTACTTAAGTGACTTGCTTTGGGTGATACAACCCTTAAGGTCTGAGGCTAAAAAAAACTCAGGTCTTCCTGACTCTAGGCCCACCACTCCAGTTACTGAGCCATGTAGTATGAGACATGTCCTTCATTCCATATCATCCCCTAACAACACAAACACGCAATATACACACACATGTGCACATACACAGTGCACACACACTCATACACACTCGCATACATTAACCCTCACACAAACACTCACACACACACATACTTTGCCCACCCTGAGTAGGTCTGTCTTTTCAACCCCCACCTCAGAGGAAAGTGACAGAGGCTGGTAGGAATCCAGAGGACAGAGGTGTCCATGTGAGCTGTCCTTGGTTCCAGTCTCTGTCATGATCTGCCTCACTGATTCTGACAGGGATCTCTCTTGATGAAAGTAAGTCTTCTCACCCACTTGCACATTACTGTGTGTCTTGAGAATTGAGGGGACTGAGCTGGACTTGGAAACTTGGCAGTCCTGGGCAAGGGCAGTCAAGCAGCAATGACTTGACCAATGAGGTGAAGGGTGGTTGTGGGCATCCACATCTCAGCTTGGAGAACACCATTTCTACTAAACAACTGCTCTTCTGCCCAGGGTGGCCTGGGCTCTACTTGCCCTGAGAAAAAAGTTCCTTTTTTTGGGTCAGGGAGAAATCTTGGATGTTCAGAACGTTATGCATTTAAGAATTGTCCAAAAGAGGAATGGGGGTCCTCAGGAGGTCACGGATGTCTTTTCTTCACTGGGGGCCTTATGAGGAGGTTCAATGACCACCTTCATGGATAGGGACAAGCATGAGTTTGATTCAGTGGACCCTGATGTTCAACATAAATCTGAATTCCGGACCTTCCAGAGCTCCAAGCAGAAAATAAAAAGCAGCCTGGTTTAGGGATTGAAGTGTTTGGTGTGGAATTAGGAAGATTTGTGTTCAAATTCTGCCTCTGATGATTTCCGACAGGGTAACTGTTCAATGAACACCTAATCTTTTCATTGCCCCCATGCAACTCCAAATTATGGGACATGTTGGTCTGTATTAATGGAGAAAAACATTCTACCCTAGCTGTGTGACCTTGAGCAAAGTCAAAAACCTCTCTAAATGTCAATGTCTTCATCAGTAAGATTCCTTGCCATACCTGCTGGGAAGTGGAAGGACAGTAAGGGCAGTGCCCATCCCAGCTGGGATCGCTGATGATCTCATCTCACTGAAAGGCTGGTTTGGATAATTGCTAAGTTTAGAATTTTTGTAAGAGGAAAGAAAGAAAATCATCCTGTCCTCTCAATCCATCAGCAAGGATTTGTGTGTCTACAATGCATAGGCATGGTGCTGAGTACAGAGATAGACACACAGGAGAGACCCTTCTCCCACGAGAGTGCAAACGTACTAAGAGAGTAATCCCATACCCGAACCCTTCATCCAAGCCCCTCTCAACCATTTAGTGTCTGGGTGACTTCAGGCCAGTCACGTAAGCATTCTGGCCCTTGGCTCTTCCTATGAAAAGTGAGGGGGACTGACCAGACTGACCTCTCTGGTTCTTTCAGCCCTGGAGCTATGATTCTGTGATCCCAAATAAATATGAAATGTATACAAGTTAAGTACCAAGGCTCCTTGGGCAGTATTTATGCACATGGGTGAAAGCCAAATACCCAACATTCCAATTTCCCTTCAACTCAGCTCACTTCTTAAGTGATAACATTTAAGCTTAATTTTCCTTTCAGTAATGGCACACCAGCAGCTGTTAACCAAATTCTGCAGACGTGCTGGGAAGAAACTGGCAAGTAAACAACTTACTTATCATGGAAACTATGTTCTTGTCATCGCTGGCTCCAGTCTGGGCTGTAAAAGGAAAGTGGGTGATCGAGGTAAACAGAGTCATGAATTCCAGCTGAACTTGAATTCTCTTTGCAGGCTACGTGTCGGACCCCATGAGCCCTATGCCCTTCCAGGCCCCTCAGCATGGGGGCAGCTCGGAGGACAACAACTGACCGGTCGGGCACCTATCTGAGGAGACACTAGCTCCTGAGCGACTACCCCAAGGCTCTGGGGCATCTGGCCTTCCAGTTACAGGGGAAGTTCATCCAAGAAATCACTGTACATGGCTTTACTTATTTACCGATTCTGTCTAATGTTCAGCCACAAATTGGGCTTGGGATTTATGTCGAAAAGATTAAAATGCAAAAGAATTAAGCAAGAAACGGAGGTTGAAAAATCGTTTTTAATTTTGTAAACTAACACTAAGTTAATCACTATATTCATTATTTCATAGCATTATTTGTAGACAGTGCTACAGTCCAGAGTGGTCACATGTTGTCATTAGTCTAGCAAGCTTGTTTCTAAGCTGAATTATGAAGAAACATGGATTTGAGAATTTATTATTATGTTCTCAGAATATTGCACCCCCCATCTCTGTCTGTATGTGTTTCTGTCTGTCCATCTCTCTCTATCTCTCTCTGTCTGTCTCTGTCTCTTTCTCTCTTCTCATTTTTTTTTGGGGGGGGAGCTTGGATGAAATATTTTTATAAACATTTAGAATTGATTGCAGCTATATGTTCATTGCATTTTGACAACAGGCCTTTTCCAGTGAAGACACTTGAACTGAGAGGGAAGGGGGAAGGGGGCAAAAGAGGGAGGCGGGGAGAAGAGATGGGGAGAAAGAATAAAAGGAAGGAAGGAAGACAGGCAGATTCAAAAAGAAAAAATGCATCCATCCTCTAGAGCTTCACCCCAAAAAATAGCATCTTACTGTTTAAGGTTATTTTCTTTTTGTCTTTATTAATTTATTTGTTTACTTTTAGTTTACAAGATTCAGTTCCACAATCCCTTGAGTTTCAAATTTTCTCACTCCCTCCCCCCCAAATGGCAGCATGCAATTAAGTATAGTGTCCACAAACACTTCCACATTAGACATTAATAAGGTTATAAAGAAGGATTGTAATGAATGGAATGAACAATGGGAAAGAGGAAACAAAATCAAACAAGAAAAGGACAGAGAGCAGGTAGTTTTCTTCAATCTGCATTCAAACTCTGTTCTTTCTAGTTCTTTCTCTGAATGTAGACATCTCTCTCCATCATGAGTCTTTTGGAGTTGACTTATAACCCTGCATTGCTGAGAAGAGTCCAGTCTATCAAAGTTGGTCATCACATACATTGTGTCTGTAATTGTGTACAGATTTCTCTTGCTTCTGCTGTTCTCACTTAGCATCAGTTCATATAAGCCTCTCCAGGTAAATAGGAAATCCATTTGATCCTCATTTCTTATAGCACAATAGTATTCCATTAATTCATATACCACAGCTTATTTAGCCATTCCCCAATTGATGGGCATCCCCTCAATTTCCAATTCTTTCCCACCACAAAAAGAGCTGCTATAAATATTTTTGCTCATATGGATCTTCCTCCCACTTCTCTGATCTCTTTGGGATACGACCCTAAAAGTGGTATTGCTGGGTCAAAGGGTATGAAATTATTTATAGCCCTTTGGAATCTCCAGAATTGCTCTCCAGAATTTCTCTAGAATCTCCAGATTGCTCTCCAGAAAGGTTGAATCAGTTTACAGCTCCACCACCAATGCATTAGTGTTCCAATTTTTCCATATCCTCTCCAGCATTTGTCATTTTCCTGTTTTGTCATCTTCGCCAATCTGACCCATGAGATGTGATACCTCAGAGTTGTTTTGATTTGCATTTCTCTAATCAATAGTGATTTAGAGCATTTTTTCATATGCTTATAGATATCTTTAATTTCCTCCTCTGAAAACTGTTTGTTCATATCCTTTGGCCATTTATCATTTGGGGAATGACTGGTATTCTTATAGAGTTGACTCAATTCTCTGTATATTTTAGAAATGAGGCCTTTATCAGGGACATTGGTTGTAAAAATTCTTTCCTAATTTTCCACTTCTCTCTTAATCTTGGTCATATTGATTTTGTGCAGAAACTTTTCAATATAAGGTAATCAAAATTATCCATACTGCATTTTATAATACTTTCTAATTCTTTTTTGGTCATAAAGTCTTCCTCTCACCATAGATCTGACAGGTACACTATTCCTTGCTTTCCCAGATTGCTTACAGTATCAGCCTTTATATCTAGATTGTACACCCATTTAGATTTGATTTTGTTATACAGTGTTAGATAATGGTCTATGCCCAGTTTCTGCCATACTATATTCCAGTTTTCCCAGGAGTTTTTGTCAAACAGTGAGTTCTTATCCCAAAAACTGGGGTCTTTGGGTTTATCAAACAGTAGATTATTATAGTCATTGACTGCTGAGTCTCATATACCCAATCTATTCCATTCATCTACTGCTCTATTCCTCAGCCAGTACCAAGCAGTTTAGAGGACTGCTGCTTTATAATACAGATAAACATCTGGTATAGCTAGGCCACCTTCCCTAGCATTTCTTTTCATTAATTCTCTTGATATTCTGGACCATTTATTCTTCCAAATGAATTTTGTTACTATTTTTTCTAATTCTATAAAGTAAATTTTTGGTAGATTGATTGGTATGGCACTAAATATGTAATTTAATTTAGGTAAAATTGTCATTTTTTTATTACATTAGCTTGACCCAGCCATGAGCAATTGATGTTTTTCCAATTAGTTAGATCTGACTTTATTTGTGTGGAGTGTTTTGTAGTTGTGTTCATGTAGGTCCTGGGTTTGTTTTGGCAGGTAGATGCCCAAATATTTTATAATGTCTACAATAACTTTAAATGGGATTTATCTTTCTATCTCTTGCTGTTCAATTTCATTAGAAATATACAGGAATGCCTAGGATTTATATGGGTTTATTTTATATCCTGCAACTTTGCCAAATTTATTTATTGTCTCAAGTAGTTTTTTTTTTACTTGATTCTCTAGGATTCCCTAAGTATATCATCATGTCATCGGCAAAGAGTGATAGCTTAGTCTCTTCTTTGCCTAATTTGATTCCTTTGATTTCTTTTTCTTCTCTAATTGCTACTGCTAACATTTCTAATACCAGATTGAATAAGAGGGGTGATAGTGGACACCCTTGTTTCACCCCTGATCTTATGGGAAATGCTTCTAGCTTATCCCCATTACATATAATACTTGCTGATGGCTTTAAATAGATGCTACCCATTATTTTAAGGAAGACTCCATTTATTCCTATACTTTCTGGTGTTTTTAATAGGAATGGATGTTGTGTTTTGTCAAAGGCCTTTTCTGAATCTATTGAGATATTCCTATGGTTTCTGCTAGTTTTATTGTTTATATGATTAATTATACTGATGTTTTTCCTGATATTAAACCATCCTTGTATACCTGGAATAAATCCTACCCGATCAAAGTGTATTATTATTGTGATAAGTCTTTTTGCTAAATTATATTTAAAATTTTTGCATCTATATTCATGAGAGAAATTGGTCCATAATTTTCTTTCTCCATTTTATTTCTTCCCAATTTAGATATCAGTACCATATCTATGTCATAAAAAGAATTTGGTAGGACTCCTTCACTAATTTTCCCAAATAGTTTGTGGAGTATTGGAATCAATTGTTCTTTAACTGTTTGATAGAATTTGCTAGTAAATCCATCTGGCCCTGGAGATCAATTCACTGATGGCTTGTTCAACTTATTTTTCTGAGATGGGGTTATTTAAGTAATTTACTTCCTCTTCAGTTAATCTGGGCAATTTATATTTTTGTAAGTATTTATCCATTTCACTGATTGTCAAATTTATGTGCATACAATTTGGCAAAATATTTCCTAATTGTTTTAATTTCCTCTTCATTGGAAGCAGATTTTCCCTTTTCATTTTTGATAATTATAATTTGGTTTTCTTCTTTCTTTTTTTTATCATATTGACTAAGGGTCTATCAATTTTATTGTTTTTTTTTAAATAAAACCAGCTCTTTGTTTTATTTATTAATTAAATAGTTTGCTTAATTTCAATTTTATTAATCTCTCCTTTGGTTTTCATTATTTCCAATTTAGTATTTAATTGGGGATTTTTAATTTGTTCTTTTTCAACTGCATGCCCAATTCATTGACCTCCATTTTCTCTAATTTATTCATGTATGCACTCAGGAATATAAAACTTCCCTTAAGAACTGCCTTTAATGCGTCCCACAAATTTTGATATGTTGTCTCATTATTGCCATTCTCTTGAATGAAGTTACTGATTGTTTCTATAATTTCTTGTTTGACCCACTCATTCTTTAGGATTAAATTGTTTAGTATCCAATTAGTTTTTAGTCTATCTTTCCATGGCCCATTATTACATATAATTTTTATTGCATCATGATCTAAGAATGATACATTTAATATTCCTTCCTTTCTGCACTGAATTGTGAAGTTTTTTATGCTCTAGTACATGGTCAATTTTTGTGCATGTGCCATGTACTGCTGAGAAGAAGGTATATTCCTCTTTATCCCCATTCAATTTTCTCCAGAGATCTATCATTTCTAGCCCCTCTAAAATTCCATTCACCTCCTTAACTTCTTGTTTATTTTGAGGTTAGGTTTATCAAGTTCAGAGAGGGGGAGATTGAGGTCCCCCACTAGTATAGTTTTGCTATCTATTTCTTCCTCTAATTCCCTTACCTTCTCCTCTAGGAATTTGGATGCTGCACCTCTTGGTGCATATATGTTAAGTAACGCTCTTGCTTCATTCTTGATGGTGCCTTTTGGCAGGATATAGTTTCCTTCCTTATCTCTTTTAATTAGGCCTACTTTTGCTTTATCTGAGATAAGGATTGCTATCCCTGCTTTTTTTTTACTTTAGCTGAAGCATAATATATTCTACTCCAGCCTTTTACCTTTACCCTGTGTGTATCCCCTTGTTTCATATGTGTTTCTTATAGGCAGCATATTGTAGGATCATGGTTTTTAATCCATTCTGCTATACGCCTTTGTATTATGGGAGGGTTCATCCCATTCACATTCACAGTTATGATTACTATCTGTGTCTTTCCCTCCATCCTATTGCCTCCCCTGTTTATGCTTTTATTTCTTCCTTCTCCCTTCCCGTCCTTAAGAGTTTTCCTTTTGAATGCCACCTCCCTCAGCTGTGACCCCGCCTCTTTAACTGCCCTTTCCCCTTACTACTATTTCCCTCCCTTCTAACCACCCCCCTTCTTATCCCCTCCTTAGCCCCCCTCCCACTGCCTATATTATATTTATCATATATTATATTTATTATTATACTTATCATACTTATTATACTTATCAGAGAATGTTATTCCCTCTTTGGCCACAAACCAATGAGAGTAAATTCCATACAGTGCTTCTCTCCCTTCTTCCTTTCCCTCTATTATAATGAGTTTTTGTGTTTTTTGATGTTATAATCTTAAGCTGATTGTGTTGATGCCTCAGAACCAGAACCAATGAGAATAAAGTTTATATGATGTTCATTTCCCTCCCTCCTTCCTTTCTACTATAGTATGTTTTTATGCCTCTTCATGTGGCATCATTTACCTTTCTCTGCCTCATACTTTCCTTTTCTCTCATTACAGTTCCTTTGAACCCATTAATGAGGTTTTTTGGTCAACAGATTAGTTCATTTATGCTCACACCCCTCTATCTATGTATATCCCTTTTAAAGGTTGAGATAATCATATAAATTTCAGTATTGACAAGTATCAGCTTCTCATATAGGGATGTAAACAGTTTGCTCTCATTTAAACAAAAGTTATGTGCATGTGTGTGCATGTATATGTGTGAGTGTGTGTTTTCCTTTTTTACCTCTTTATGTCTTTATTGAGTCTTGTAAATTTTGATCAAATTTTCCATTGAGCTCTGGCTTTTTCATCAGGAAAGTCTGGAAGTCACTTATTTCATTAAGTGACCATCTCCTTGCCTGAAAGATCATACTCAGTTTTGCCGGATAGTTGATCCTTGGTTGCAGTCCTAGCTCTTTTGCCTTACAAAATATCAAATCCCAATCCCTCCAGTCTTTTAATGTAGAAGCTGCTAGGTACTGTGTAATTCTGACTGTAGTTCCATGATATTTGAATTATTTCTTTTTGGCTGCTTGCATTATTTTCTTCTTGACCTTGTAATTCTGGAATTTGGCTACTATATTTTTTGGAGTTTTCAACTTTGGATGCCTTTCAGGAGGAGTTTGGTGAATTCTTTCAATAACTATTTTACCCTCTGATTCTAGGACTTTGGGACAGTTTCCTTTGACAATCTCTTGGAGGATGTTGTCCAGGCTGCTTTTTTCATCATGACTTTCTGGTAGACCAATAATTCTTAGGTTATCTCTCCTAGACCTGTTCTGCACGTCAGTTGTTTTTCCAGTGAGATATTTTACACTTTCTTCTAATTTTTCAATCTTCATGTTTTGCTTGACTGACTCTTGATGCATCTTAGAGTCCTTAGCTTCAACTTGAATGATTCTAATTTTTAGTGAATTATTTTCCTCAGTTAGTCATTGAAGCTCCTTTTTTAGGGAGGTATTTTCTCTGGTTAGATTTTGAACCTCTTCTACCAATTCACAAATTTTACTTTTTAAGGATTTGTTTTCTTAAGTGATATTTTTTTTTCCAATTTGGTCACTGTAGATTTAAATTTGTCTTCTACCTCTCTAATTGGCTTTTAAAATCTTTCTTGAGCTTCTCCAGGAATACTTTTTGGGCTTGAAACCAGTTCATATTTCCTTCTGTGGTCTCACATGTGAGTATAGAGTCCATGTTGTCCTCTGTATTTGTTTGTTTTTGCTTGCTATAATAAAACTGGATTGTTTTTCTTGCTTTTGATTTCTCAGCTTCCTTCTTACTCATTGTGATTACCTGTCTCCTGACTCACTTCTCAGACTGGGAGCTAAAGGCCTGGTCTTTGTGTGCTGTATGTAGCCCCTGGGTGTCTAGCCTGAGGCCAAGGCCAGACTCTCAGTGTTTCCCCTGAGTTGCCCTGAGGCTCACAGAGTAACATGTGAGGAAGGGGTGCTCTGGACACTTCAGGTTTCAGCCTCTGTGCCCCTGGGCTACAGCCCAGACAGGCTCAGCAGCTGGTGACCAGCAGTACTGGTGTCTACAGATTCCCCTGGTGGTGCTAAGGTCCACTTGGGCTTGTGTTGTTAGAGCTTGCTGGCTCCAGCACCCTTGGCTTTGGGAGCTTCTGCTGCTCAGCTGAGATGGGGCTTGTTGGGACCCCTTCTGCCTTTCACTTCAGACTCCTCACTGCCTCAGTTACACTCTTTCTCAGTGACTTCTAAGCCTGAGGCTATTTCTACTATTTCAGGATTTTACTCTGGATGGGACATTTATCTCTGGGTTTTTTAGGTCAGGGAGGGGGAAATGGAGCAGCTAGAGTTTACTTTGCCATCTTGACCTCTGGAAATTCAGGTAAGTGATTTTTAAACTTCCAGGCTGTGGGCTGATAGCCCCAGGAGAAGTTGCTGTCTCTGCTTCAGTCCCTGCCCTTTCTCTTACCCAGGTCCAATGGAATCTCCTCTCCTGTGGTGAGATGGCTGAGAATCACCCTTGGGGTGGGTGAGTCTGCTGGCTGGGGCTCCTTCTCTTCCTGCTGTAGTCTGCTCTCTAGTCCGAGCTGCTGCAGCCCCCACGTGCTCTGTGCTCCCCCTGCCCATACCACGTGGGTACTTTCCTGGGCTGGATTCTGCCACTCTCTGTCTCCCAGTGTATTCTGACACTCCCAAATCCATTCAGATTCACTTTTTAAAGTTTATTGATGGGATTCTTCGAGGAGCTTAGAAGAGTTACTGCTTCCATTCTGCCATCTTGGCTCCACCCCCCTATTTAAGGTTATTTTTGTCATCAGTTTGATTCTAGACAGCAAATGTATATTAAGCACTTGCTGTGGGCAGGGCCCTGGAGAGGCAGACACTGCAGTGGCCATGCCTCTGACCCTGAGTAGATTAATCAGATTCCTTTGGCCTCACAGTGCACACCACAATTCCCCGGTGCCACTAGTGACAATGTTGCCTGCCGTTACCCAGGCAATAGGTGAGAACCTGGACTATTAGTCACGGACCAGAGTGGGAGCCACAAGCCAAGCCCCTTCTGTGATGATTCCAGATGTTCTGTGGGGCAGAGGAGGAAGACACAAGGGCTGGGGCAGGTGCCAGCAAGCCCACTGTGATGGGCTTGGAGGCCCAGCCTGGGTCCCTGCCTCTGCTGGCCAGCCCTTGTGATCTGGGCTGAGTCACTTATCCTCAGAAATGAGGCACTCCCCTTTACAGATGAGGACCTCACTGGCGTGTCCAGGGAAGCCCCATCCAGCAGCTCCTAGAAAAGGCCCCTTGTGGGAGGGGGCCCTTGTTCTTTAGGGGAGCCCAGGGTTCCCCATCTGGGCAGATGAACAAGCAGAAGCATTGGCTCCAGTGGCCCCGGCCGGAGCTCTCAGTCCCTGGCTTTACTTTCTGAGGCCCCAACACCAAAACCAGCCATCTCACTTCCAAAGACACATCACTTATGTGAACCTGCCACTGGCCCAACCATGTGAGAGGAGAACGCCCAAGTCAGAGGGGGCAGCAGCCTATTTCAGTGGAGAGCTGGGCCTGAAGTCCTGGGTTTGAGTTCTGACATGACTTATTTACTGACTAGCCCTCCTCTCTGGCCTCAGTTCCCTCATCTGTGAAATGGGCTCTTGGGACTTCACCTCTAAAACTAAAACCCCATTACCTCAGGCAGGCGGTGACACCAGCTTGATGAATGGAAGCATCTCCCCTCACTGGGAAGTAGATTTGGAGACATACAAACAGGATCTGAAGGCACCTAGGGGACC
Organism: Petaurus breviceps papuanus; assembly: GCF_028583685.1. NCBI lineage: Eukaryota > Metazoa > Chordata > Mammalia > Diprotodontia > Petauridae > Petaurus > Petaurus breviceps. The sequence continues at coordinate 193,286 of NW_027185852.1, read as the reverse complement.
ATTTCACCCAGGCCCCTCATTTTACAGGAAAGGACACTGAGGCCCAGAAAGGTCTGTGTTCGAATCTTCACTGTCACTCACTACTTGTTTGTGTGACCTTGGATGAGTCACTTCTGGCTGGATCTTGAGGGTGGCTCATAAGTACACTAGCTTTTATTGAACTCTTCCTGGGTGCCAGGCCCTGGACCTAGCACAGGAGAACGGCCCCAGCTCCTGCTCCGGGAGGGAGAAGCAGGAGGTGGGAGGGCTGGGGAAGGCCCAGAAGAGGGCAGGGCATGAGCTGAGGCTCCAGAGAAGCCTCATGTTCTGGGAGGCCAACCATGATGGCCAAGGGATGAGGCGTGTCATGGGAGAGGGTCTGTGACTGAGACCGGCAGATCCATCCACAGGAAGGCCAGAGTCCCCACGTCCCACCCGTGAAGGTGTCGTTGTTGTTGTTTAACTGGAAAATATGTGCCTGGAAAGCCAGCCTAGAACCCCAACCAGGTGGTACACTGGTCTAGTGACCCACAGACCCTTCTTGAAGCAATATTCTTAAGTGTATGAGCTAAAACACCCAGAATGACAAGGAAGCAACTACAACAAAAAGCAGTTGTTAGGGTTTTTAGAAAGTCAAGTTTCCCTGGACCCGGGTTACTTTACCCCTAAGTTGGGAGGGGTGGGGGAACCTGGGAAGAGAAGCATATCTTGAAGCCAGCTATTCCTGGTGAGGGCAGGGCACTGGGGCTCCCCTGGCCTGAGTGGTTCTCCCGTCTCTCAGGACCCCGAATGTCTCCCCGGCAGCTCCCACTTGATTTGATGAGCAGGGCGAGAGTCTGTGTCGGGCCCAGATGAGGCCAATGATAGATACCAAGGCACGTCCACCTAACTTCGTCCTTTCTTGGCCTCTGCTTCTGTAATCCCCCATTCCACTGTCATGGAGTCACACACCCCACGCCCCACCCAGGGACGCTCTGCAGTGCGATGGGAGAAGCCAGAACCAACAGCTGTCAGTGCCTGTTGGACTTGGAGTCAGGAAGACCTGAATTCAAATTCTGCATGACTTTGGGCCATCAGTTAAGCTCAGTCTGGGCCTAAGTTTTCTCATCTGTGAAATGGGAACAACAGCACCTACTTTACAGGTCATTTCCAGGGTCAGAGTCTGGGATGCTTACATAATGGGTAGGGTTTGTAAGAGGGCATCTATGGCCAGAACGAGCAGAGGAAAAAGCGGGCTGATGGGTAAGGGATATCTGCCCCTAGCCCGGCCCCTCTCCCTTCCCTTTCAGCTACACTGGGGAATGAGCCACATTCAAGAACACGATGGTTTATAGATTAATTTATTCGGTAATTCGACAGATGAAGAGTTTATGAGTTGAAATGAATGCCTAACGAAGTGGGGAGAATCCCTGCCCAATTTTAACTGAAAGATTTACAGTGTGTGAGGCGTAATGGGTGTCTGATGGGGGGTGGGGGCTGGGGCAAGGCTGGGCCCCTCTCAGGCCTCTAAGGACTGCCTGATGCCGCATTTGGAGACGCTGCCTTTTGTTTCTGGGAACAGCCAGTGGAGCGAGATTTAAAACCCCTCCACGACAGATTTCCTGAATCCCTTTCTGGTCTCATCTCATTAGCCGCCTCTCCTCTCCATCCCCATCTCCTCCTATGTGGCTGCTTCCCTTCCTCCCATGTCTTGTCAGGGATCTGCAAATAATGAGCCTAAGGGGTCTTGATTCCTCGGGGTGGGGATGCGCAGCCCCCTGTAGCCTCCCTTCCTCCTGATTAGAGCCCCCAGAATAGGGCACCTCGGCCATCTCCAGGCTCCGCTCTCCATGGAGGGCTTTTTTCCTCGACTGAAAAACGTCCCACTAATTGCTTCTTGATCTGCAGTTAAAAATGAACTTTTAGGCCCATGTTTTGCGCGCTTAGCACATTTGCTCCCCCTCCCCTTTTTTCCCATGCATGCAATGCAAGGCTTACTTTGAAGCTGTTCAATTAAGTATAATTGTAAGCCAAATTACAGCAGCACCAGGAGAAAGATATTCCAACCGAGGGAGGTTTTAAGTTAAATTATTTCCAGTGCTGGCATTTTCCTGGGAAAGGGATAGAAGTTGTAAGGAAGTCAGCACCTATGGCAAAGGGGGTGAGGGAGTGACATTACCCAGGCCATTTGGAACAGAGCACCCCCTTGTCCTCCTCAGGAAAGACTGACCAATGGACTCAGAATTCGGGAAGAAAAGTGAGGGGAGTTGAGACTTCTCAATATTTCCTGCGGAATGATCTTTAGGGAATGGACAAGAGGCTTTCTACACAGGCCTAAAACTCCATTGGTTCTATCTGAGCAAAAGTCTCAGATTGGAATCAGTCCAGGGGTTATGTATGCTGACCTCTGGCCTCATGGACTCTGGCTTTCTTAGTTTTCCCTTTCTGTCCTCAACACAAAGCCTACAGAAACTGGAGAGAAAGGAGCCCTCACAGCAGGTGTTGCTTAGGACTGGTCTCAGCTCTTGGGCTGGGCATAACCTGAATTCAAATCTGGACTCAGCCATTTAACAGCTATATGCCCGTGGAGAAGTCACTTAGTTTCTGTGGTGCCCCTGTTTTCTCACCAGTAAAATGAAGGGTGTGAACCTGATGGTGCCTCTGGTCCTTCCAGCTCGAAGCTGATGGTCCTATAGATATAAATGGCTACTCTCTCTGCCCTCTGCAATGAAGCTCATGGCCATGCCCCACCGTGCACATCTGGGAGGCCTGAACAAGGACCCTACACAAGGGAAGCCTTCCATGGCAGGGCAGCTCTTACACCCAGTGCCCACTGCTGGACCAGCCCCTTCCACGTGTGCACCTCTGATGATGCCTCCCGTTCCTCCTTAGAGATGGGTAGTCATTGGCAGTAGCCTAGAGCCTAGCCCGTGTCCCCCTTGTGGCTTAGCATTTCCACGTTGTGTCCCATGCTTCCTATTTGTTGTCACTTATGGTAGTCATTTCTTGTAATGATTTACCCAAGGTCATTAAGTCAGGCAGTGGGAGCATAGGGCTTGAGCTCTGCTCAGGGCTGGGGAACCTGTGGCCTCCATCTTCCCTTTCTCCATGGCTATGCTGTTTCTCTGGAATGGGGTCAGATCCGACTCCCTGCTTCTCTGGTCTCCAAAATCAGAACCATGTGCAGACTCCATGTCTGAAGCCTGATGGCCTCTGGTGAGGCACCAGCCACGAAGCAGACTGCCTCTCCTGAGGGCACCCCCTCAGCATTCCAGGCTCTTGCATTTCTTCCCTGGGATTTACAAATGAGAAAACTATGGCTGGAAGGATTGAGGCCATCTCTACCAGCTCACCCAGGTTCTAACACTAACAGTCCTCAGAGCCACCTTAGGTCGACCTCTTCATTGGGTGTCTTCTACCAAAGGCTGGGTGACCGTTTGCTAGATATGTTATGGAAGGTCTTCTTTGGGGAGGATAAATGAGGACAAAGCCCTTTCTGATTTTGCACTTCTTTGATCCTCGGAATTAGTAAGAATAGGATCAGAGCTCAGGCCACCCAATGAGAAGCCCAAGACTGCGTCCATTTTATTAAGGCTCCTTAGACTCCCCAACTACCTGACCCGCAGGAGAGGTGAAGCTCAGAGGAGGTAGATTGCTGCAGGGCCTGGGAGCCCCTCCCAGTCTGGTTCCAGCCCCTTTCCAGCCAACTCGGCCTCCTCCTGCTTCCCTGGTCCCACTTTCCTTTTCCATCCTCCAGGACTCTGCATCATTTCACTCTCTCTTTATTTCCACGTCTGCCACTATCTTTCACCCCTACCATTCCTCAAACTTCCTGTACATATTTATCTATTTACATTTTACATCCCCCTAGGAGAAGGTAAATTCCTTGAGTGTTGGGGCAGGTTTTTGTAACTTCACACTTTCCAAAACTAGCCAGTGCCTTGTGGATTTGAATTCACATAGAGGAGACTGATCAGGATGGTTAGAAGTGTGGAGACCATGCTCTCTAGGGATCATTGGAAGGAGCCCAGTTTTTAGTGAGAGAATTGAAGGCTATGTGTTTCCTTAAGTGTCCTCAGCCTGTCGGTTTAGAGCTGGATTTCAGCCAGCTCTTTTAGAAGGCAGACAACAAGTAGTAAGTGCTTCCTCATGCCCAGCACTGGGCTGGGAGCTGAGGGTAGAAGCATAAGCATGAGGTAAAAACAGGCCCTGCCCTCAAGGGCCTTCCATTCTAATGGGAGAGGGCAGTGAGAAGAGTGAGGGGGGAGAGGGGAGGTACCCCTCCTGTCGGGGGCATGAAGCCAGATCTCCCCAATCAGAGCCCAGCAGAATATCCAGCTCTCCTTCTGCCCTGTCATGGCTGTGTCTCCTAGATAACTGTGAGTTAGTCTGTGTCCAAAAAATGAGTGCTAAAAATTGTAAAGACTGTTGAGATCATTTAATACAGAAGGGATGAATTTGTGACTAAATGGGTTTGTTCTGCTGGAGATTTGTTAACCAGGGGGACACAATCTATCTTTCCTCTTTGGTACCAAATATTGACACAGGAGCGTCAACCAGAAAATGGAAAGTTGGATCTATCTCCCTTCCTTCCTGACAAGACTCTCACGTGGACTAGCTGTGTGACCTTGCACAAGTCACTTACATCTTTCAGCTTCAGTTTTGTTATCTGTATAAGGGGGATAATAATAGCACATATTTTATAGAGAATAATATCCTTTATAAGACAAAACAGGTAAAGTGGTTTGCAAACCACGAAGCACTATGGAAAGCTAGCTAATACAATTAAATTAAATTAAAATATGATTATGAAATGAAGATAATATAAAATACAATGTATTAATAAATATTTGAAAAAGTTTTTAAAAAAAGATTCATAGTCTCAAAGTTGGAAGAGACTTTACAAGACAAGAGTCATTTTTAGTGTACAAAAAACAATCGGGAGTCCCATATAAGTGTCACTAGGTCTTGGATATCCAATGGTTAACGGCATCTTGGATAAGGAAGAGCTGCTGTGAGCGCATATGCAGTTATCTAAGTCAGCCAGGTAACCCAGCGGATAGAGCACAGGACCTAGAATCAGGAAGACCTGAGTTCAAATCTGACCTCAGACACTTACTAGCCGTGTGGCCCTAGGCAAGTCACTTCTCCTCTGCCTTAGTGCTGTCATCTGTGAATGGGGATAGTAACAGCCCCTACCCCTTGAGTTTCTCAAGAGATTATGACAGGGGAGCTCCTTACAAGCCATAAAGTGCTATACTAGTTCTTGCCATGGTTCGTGTCAGTAAAATTTAATTAGTACAGAGCCCCAGTTTGCCACCTGTTCTTAAAGTTAGAGCCTTCAAGGGGGCCAGAGCAGGGAAGGGGCTTGTCCATGTGGGGTAGAGACAGGCCCTGAACCACACTCAAAAGCCAGCTGTCTAATGGCTTGCTAGAAAGAAAATGGGCAACATTGTGAATGGATTAGTTTATATAATTTTATATGATTCACATGAATTTATAATATTTCAAAACATCATCAGAAGGTATGCACATACATTGTAAACTACAGGTTTAATCTTCCATGAGGCAGCATGGTGGAACTGTTAGAGGACTAGCCAATGGGGCTCAGTCATTTATCAGCTGCATGACCCTGGGCAAGTTACTTGGCTGGGGGTGGGAAGAGGAATGAATACGTATTCACATAGTGCCTACTATGTGTCCAGCGCTGTGCTAATAACTCTACAAATATGGTCTTGTTCGACCCCACCAACAACCCGGAAAGGTCGTGCTGTAAGTGTCCTCATTTTACGGGTGAGGACACTGAGGCAGACGGTTTCAGAGACTTGCTCAGGCTTATACAATGAAGAAGCATGTGAGATCACATTTGAACTCAGATCTCCCTCCTCGACCCCAGCTTTCCACCCACTGTGCCCCCTGCTGCCTCTTCACTTCAGCTCCCTGGGTCTGAGTGCCCATCCCATGTAAATGCGGGGCTAGACGTGGAGGGAGCCTAAAGCCCCTTAGAACTCTCCACCTGTGATCCCTGAAACGATGCTCTGAGGCAGCCAGGGCAAGGGTCAGTGTCCTCATCACTGAGGCTCGGAGAAGGCGACTTGACCATAGTCACGCAGTTACTAAGTGCGCGTCTCCTCTTTCATGCCCAGTGTTCGCTGCAATTGTCCCAGTTGGGAAGGAGAACATTCTCTTTACCCTGAAGCCACTGGGAGAATTTCAGTCCTTCAGGAGGAGACAGCTTCAGTGACCCTCACCCGGCCAGCAGGCTGCCGCTGTCTGCTGAAAGTGGGAGACAAACAGAATCCAGCATCTCAGCCAGTGGGGAAGGCAAACAATTGTTCAGCTACTGTCACTGGGGACAAGAAATGCAAGGTTGGGCCCCAAAACAAAGGTGATGCGGCAAATGGCCACTTGTACACGGATTTTAAGTCCCCCCTTTGAAGCCCTTTCAATCATCCGAACCTGGCTTCTATCAGCCATAAATCTGTGCCTCTGTCTCCAGCAGCCGCCATCACACACGTGTTAGGAGGCAGGGGTAAGGTGATGGATGGCTGGGCCGATCATGAACAAACATTATTGCACTTACCTGTGCTACAGGTGGAGAATACAAGTAGAAAAACAAGGCGGTCTCGTGCTCCCCTTGAGGTTGCATTACATTTGGGGGACGCAACATACAGGGGAGGGTGGTCTTGATTGATAGAGCCGCTCAGAGGAGGACAGCTTGGTGCATGAAGAGGTGAATGGCTTTAAATGGAGGTTCTAAGAGGCAAAGGCCTGGGCAGTGCTTCTGAGGTGTGAATCTGTGAGTTCCAAAGTTGTCTCCCTCATCCTGGAAGTCCAAGGGGCACAGCATGATGGGAAATGTCCACCGGCAATAAAGATGGCAATGCACCTTCTTCTGCATCATCTCTATGAATAAAACCGCGTTCTCTTCTGGCACTGAACCACTTTGGGGTTCATGGAGCTGAGTTCGAGAGCTGTCTTTTCTTTATTTTTAGTTTCTGTGCTGCTGAGAAGGTAGGAGCTGCAGAATCTACATTTCTGATGAAACATTTCTGGGTCTTGAGAGCTTTGATTGTTATTCCAATACACACTTTCCCTGAATGGTTCACCAGCTCTCCCCTCCCAATCAAATAGAGGAAATTCATAATATTCTCTCTGTTAATTATGGAAAAGGAAGGGTGGGGATAACTGAAAGGCTCAGAGAACACCTACATTGTTATTTTCTCGTCAGAAAGAACAAGAAATGATTGGCAGAAGCAAGACACTGACTCTGATAAGCGGAGGAGAGAAGCGGGTAGGTGAGTAATTTCAATGAGGGAATCAAAGGCATCCCCCACCCACGTTCCATTATTAATGCCCGCCACAGAGAAGGCAGCACTGCCACTGGAGCTGTTGTGGGTGGGGATGCCAGATTCCTTCCCAGGTAAGTCTTGTTTAGAGTCTACCATGTATACCGAAGGAGCCTTCCTGACTGGGCACTGACCACTATGCCCAGGTGGCCCATTTGGAATGTGTGCATTTACCATAGTCCACCCCCAAAAGATGAAGTCTGGCCAAGGCAAGGGTCCAGTAAAGACCCTATAGGAGACATGATGACGGAATGGAACTCACCTCCTGCCCTAGACACCTCACCTTCCAGGAGATTCTCCAGAATGAAGAGGGCCAAGGCTTCTCATTTCTCTTTGAACCCTGGATGCAGGGACACAGTAGCAGGGCACTAATTAAATCAGGCTTCCAGAATTCCAACCCCATCCACCCCCTGCCTTCCAGGGCCTGCTGATGAATGCAACTCTCATAAGCACACCCCAACCTACTTTTATTTTTAATTAGTGGAATAAAAATGAGATTAGCTAAAGTATATTTTTTGACTGATGGACTCAAAAACTGGGGGAAGGAATATTCACCACCTGCGAAGTCAGTTGCTAAACTCTCTTTGATAATAAAAATGTCGCATTTCTCCAGAGCCTTGCAGTTTGCAAAGTGCTAACTTCATAAAAACCCTTCGACAGAGCTACCATGGGCATTATTATGCTAAGAGCTCACGGACTGTCAGAGTCCAAGGGATCTCGTGGCCATCTAGACGCCCCCCCCACACACTGCAAAGGCATGCCGTCTCCAACAGGTCTGCCCATTGGCTAGAAGGCCTCTGAGGACACAGGTCTGCTGCATCCGGGGAGCCCATTCTCCTTTGGAAGCACTCTGGGTGGCTGGAAGCTTTCCCTTGCATCGAAACTTCTTTTGCCACTTTACAACCACCCTACCAGTGGTCCAGCTCTCTGGGACCAAGCAGACCAAGCCAAAGCATGCTTCCATAGGACAGCCCTTCAGATAAATGAAAAGGATGGTGATGATCCCCACCCACACCAGTCTTCTACAAGTTGGACAACCCTAGTTCCTTCAACTAATCTTCTTATGGAATGAACCAAGGTCCTTCACCATTAGATGGGCAACTGGTACCACATGGACATAGTGTCAGGCCTGGAATTAGCATGACCTGAGTTCAAATCTAGCCTCAGACACTTGCTATGTGACCCTGGCAAGTTGCTTAAATTCTCTTGGACTCAGTTACATTTGTAAGATGGGAATAATAATATTAGCACCTACTCCCATGTCATGGGATGTCGTGAGGATCAGAAACCCCTTAATACAGTGCCTAGAGAACAGTAGGTGCTGTGGAAAGGCTGGTTTTGTCAGTGCCTAGCGAACAGTAGGTGCTGTGGAAAGGCTCATTTCCCTGGCCTCCCCTCCCCCACATTCTGGCTGCCTTCCTTGAGAAGCACTATGACTTATCAGTCATTACAAAAATGTGTCGCGCAGCTCCAGACGTGCTCAGCAAGATCAGAGATTACTGGGACTGTCACCTCCATGAGCCTGGAAGTTCTGCCTCTCTTAATGAAAGCCAAAGCCACATTAGCATGTTTTGGCTTCCAAATCACATGACTGACTTATACTGAGCTTTAAAACCTGGAGTCAGGAGGAGCTGGGTTCAAATTTGCCCTTCTACAATTGCTAGATGGGTGACCTTGGGCAAGTCACCTAACCCCTATTTACGTCAGTTTCATCATCTGTAAAATAGGGACAATACTAACATCTACCTTACAGGTTTGTCATGAGGCTGCTATGGGATCATATTTGCAAAGTGATTCCTCATCTGTAAAGTATAATATAATGCTGGTTATTGTGGCTGGGCACATTTCAACCTTGACCCCTAGTCCTGGCTCTTTTGGACACAAGCAGAGACAGAGGAATTCAGGAGACTCCAGACAATGCTGTAAAGGAGGCAGGTTTCCCATTTCAGCCTCACATACGGCATTGTTTCCTTCACTGCAAATAAATGTCTCATCATTCACCAGCCCATTCGAATTTCTATTTGGAACAAAGGAGGGACCCAGAATAAAAACATGAGGAAAGGTTGTTTGTTTTTGGAGAGGGCACAAAGACAGGAGCAGGAGGGGCCGGAGGATTGGTCTGTCCTCATGCTGGGCCTCAGGACCACCTCTGGAAATCCTTCCATCTGAAAGAATGCAGAGTCAGAGCCTTCTTTGGACAAGTCCAAATGGTCAAGTCTATGCAGAGCAAGCAGGATTTTTCTTCTTATCCAGTAATTAAAATAATTGGCTGGCAGAAGAAAGGATTGTCTCCCTTAATTGGTCTCCACTGAAGACACATTAGGCCTTAGGGACAGTGCATGCCTAATAGAAGTAATAAGTCATTAATACAAATGGAAATTCTGCAAAATGTGAAAGAAGAAGAAGACAGCACTGGGAAAGTTGCTTGCTAAAGCTCGATGCGCGCCTTCTCTTCCTGGGCTGATCCATCACGGCGGTTAATTGATTTAAAATATTAATAAACCACAACAGTCACCAAGGGGCCTTCCGTATCTATAGAGTGGGCTCGGCCACGGCAGCAGCCACGGTATTCAAGATCTGAAGACATCAGACAGCAGTGTCTACACTGAGTGAAAGGCCTCTGTTGTATGACATAAAAGAGTTCTCAGAAGTGCTGAGACCTCATTCATTAACTTGATTCTCTGGTCCTTTTCAGCAGTCAGTGGGAAGCGGGAATGAAGCAAGGAAGAAGCATTGACTTAGCTCTAGATACCAGGGAGAGGGATACAAAAGCAGAGACAGCCCCCAACCTCAGCGAGCTTACATTTTGATAAATGGAGACAATACATGTCAGGGAGCCATCCCCAGGGAAGAATAGTTTGCCTTGGAAAGTGACAGAGAAGTGATAGAAGGCCACCCTTGACATCCAGGAGACCCGGGCTCTAAGCCTGCCTCTGACACACAATGAGTGTCTATATGTTGGACTCACGGTGGCCAGGTGACTCCTTAACAAGATATCAATGGCAGGCTGGTCACTGATCTTCACTTGGGAGGAGATGGTTCCTCACCTGGAGTGTCATGCACCAAGGAGAAAGGAAGTGGAGAAGAGAGAGGGTGAGGGAGGTGAAGGGAAGAGAGAAGAAGAGGAGGTGGGGAGGGGAGGAGAGGAGCAAAGAAAGAGGGGGGAAGAAGGAAGGGAGGGGAGAGGGATGGGGGAGGGAGAGCAGGGAAGGGGAGAGGGGAAAAGAAGGAAGGGAGGGGAAAGGGAAGGGGAGAGGAGAGAGGGTGAAATGGAAGAGAGAAGAAGAGGAGGTGGGGAGGGGAGGAGTGTATGCTAAAGCCACATCTTTGAAAATCCAAAAAAGAAAGTCTTGTCACTATCCTTGGCACTCTCAGGTATTTCAACATTCTGAACTGATGTGATTTTGTCCGTGTAAATGACATTCAAAAATAGGTATTACCATCTCTTTTGCTACTTCCTGCACCCTAAGGACCACTGGACACCTCTGTCATAGTCGCACCTGACACTCCCTTTGTGTGTTATCCCTCCCTACTAGATCGTAAGCTCTTAGAGGGCAGGGAATGTCTTACTTTTCTCTGTATATATACACACATATATAATATACATAATAACCTAATAATATTAGCATTTGTGCTATACTTCTAAGTTTATAATTTTACAAATATGTATATGTATTCAGAAATATATATGTACAGAATGTATATGTGTATGTGTGTGCGCGCGCACACACACACACACACACACACACACACACACACCCTCTGTCCCCAAGCCTTTGTATATAATCAGTGCTTAACAAATGTCCCAATCTGTTGCACATAACTTTTAAAACAAATAGCAGAGGGTTAAAACAAATCCTCATAGAGTAAAACTTGTATAAAAAACCCTTCTGAGGGACAATGTGGGACATGGTTTCTTTTTAAACCTGTCATCTGCAGAAACTGAGCACATGGGATAAATTACATTTAGTTCATGTCTTCCTTAAAGAGAGCTGTTAGGCTTTGTCACTCACATATTCCATTTACTCTATTGCTGCAGCCACAGAGAATGTCCTCTCTGGCAGAAGCACACAGCAAACAAGGATGGTGATTGCCCCAGAGTCCTCTCCTTTGGGTTAGGAAGCGCAGAGGCTGATTCCTGATCACTGCCATCCCTATTTCCCCCAAATGTCCCTAGCAAGTTTTTGACCAAGGTAAAGGAAAACACAAGGGGTCATGAGAAATGTAGGTGATATGACATGGTAGTCACTGGAATGGCTGAGTGATCTCCATGGTGGGGGGGGGGGAGGCAGTAAGATTCATTAACTCATCATAATGTGCCAATTTCTGTACTAACCTCTGGGAGACATATGGCATCCTAGCAAAGACCATATGCACAGACCTCTCACACTGAGAGGCAGCATTTAGCATGCAATGGCTGTCCCAGGACTATGCCCATCACGTGCCTAACTAGACTGTTCTTGGAAGACTCTATGTAATCATCAGAATTAAAACACTAACCCTGAGAAAATCAGTTGTTCCGTGGGTAAAACGGAGTGGACTCTCGAGATCTTCAGTGGGCAAGGAGGGAGGGAGGGAGGGAACATGTATTTAGTGCCTTCTATGGGACAGACACTGAGTTATGTGCTAGGTATACAAAGACGGGCAATAAATCCTTGCACACATATATAAGTGTGTGTATCCATCTTCGTGTTCTTTACAAGGAACTCAGAGTTTAATAATAATAACTAGCTTTTATATAGCAGGGTTTTTTGGTCTTTATTAATTTGTTTATTTACATTTAGTTTACAAGATTCAGTTCCACAATTCCTTGAGTTTCAAATTTTCTCCCCCTCCCTCCCCTCAAAGTTGGTAAAATACTACAACTATTGTATCAGTTTCTGATTTGAACTCAGGTTTCTTGAGTCCAGCTCCAGCACTCTACCCACTGTGCCCTTGGAAACCCCTAGGGGAAGAGCATGATATCACAGGGACCCCTGGTAAGAGAGACTGCCGCAGGGCCACAAGTTCATGCCCTAGGAGGATTGCTGAGGGAGCTAGGAGAGTATAGCTCAGCTCAGACTTGGCAGCCCCTTCATTATGGGCTTTCATGTGGAAGACGGATCAGATGCAGTGCTTGGCCAGGGAGGGAATGGCCACAATAACAGCCATGTTTTAAGTGCTGACTATGTGCCAGACAAGACACACAAGACAATAACTGCTGAGGGTGCAAACAAAGGCACAAGCACTTGCTGTTCTCAAAGAACTTCTGTTCTTATGGAGGAGACGAAATGTACCAGTGGAAGTCTTCTCTCAACGTGAAAGGCTTTGCTATATGTTTCCCAGAGGTTGGGCCACTGGAGTCTACTCAATGGTGATCACTCAGCAGCTCCAATGAATAAAATCCTACATAATTCTGTATTTCTCAAAACCCCATGTGGTTTCTCTCTTCTTGGTCAAAAAAAAATTAAGTCGAGGACACTTGAGGGAGAAAGGGATGAGGCAGTGGAGGCTAAAAGACCTTTTGTGGGATACCCTCTGGCCAGGGGCATTCCTATGCAGATTTGTGTAGAAAAAGATGGCAGCTGAAGACTCTTCCAACTCTGAGATTCCATCATTTTATGATATAAAGTAAAGAATTAAAAGGAAGGTTCTTAGTTGAGGGAAATGGAACAATCGCTTCCCATCACCACCATAATGTTTGCATCCTTTATCCCCTATTGCCTATACTTAAGGAGAAATGGAGGAAGAAGGAAACAAAGAGTTAAAAAATAGAGAGGAAGAGGAAGAAGGCCAAGGCACAGTCTTGAAAGCTCTATCTTAGGGTTAGATAAAAGGGCAAGGTCTGACACGTACTCAAGACATAAAGAACCTAGATTTTATAGAGCTGAGAGAACAGGGCATGAAGGATTCCATGGCTTTCAGTTCTACTGGCCACGTCAGCCCAGTAAGGATGGAAAGAATGGAAATCCAAACACACAAACTCCAGTGATTGTTATGAAAAAGAAAAGGGAAACTGAATAGAGCCCGATTGGAAATCACAGTGACCTTGTTGATGAAGACAAAAGAATATGGAAAGGAAGGTACATAATGACAATGAATATAGAAAAGAAAAAAGAATTGTAGCCCTGTGCAAATAAGGACAGGTTTTCTAAGGCACAGAAGGAGCTGAGGCTGGTGAGAACTGCTAAGTGTTGGGGATGGCATCTGAACCCCTAAAAGGAAGAGACCATTTCTCTGGGATCTGGACCCCGAAAAGGAAAAGCCCCTGGACTTTCCCATGTGGCCCAAGTCCCTGGCAATTGCCTGCCACCACCTCCCAGTCACCACAGACTACTTGGCCACTCCTATGTCCTTCCTACAGTCTCTCTGTACATAAGGTCCATCTATTCCCTCATTGAATTGTTCTGATTCCTTAAGAGTCTGGCCAATGGCTCCGATTCAGTGTAGCCCACTGGTCAATAAAAGTGCGGGAATAGTGAGGGCTCTTAAGATCTCGTCCCCCCCATGGATGGTGTTCCAATAAACCTTGTCTTTGGCTGAAAGGAGGCTTGGGTCGGGTCGGATCCATTCAAGGCAGGACCTGTGTCACTCGCCCTTGAATTTCGGGGTCCCAGTACCCCTAGGCCACAACATGAGGAGAAAAGAAACATCTCCAATTGGAGACAAGAAGAATGTCAATAGCAGGATAGATGAGGCTCCTGTGTGGCCTGGAAGGAAGGCCTGTGACAGATGTCTCAGGAAGCATAAATGCACTCGGCTCACATAGTGCTTCTGATCCTCTTGTCAAGGAGAATGTGGGGAAGTAGTTAAGACGGAAGAACTGCAAATGGCCATGGCCAAAGGTCAAACCAAAGGCCCATGAGTTCGAGTTGTTCCTGGAAAAAATGTTAACGTTTATTACTAAATATGTGGGCTTTGTGGAGGATTTGGGGGGCGGGGGAAGAGAGTATTAACAACTGCCAGCTAGTGTGAGTTCATCAAAAACAATTAACTTTCCTTTCCTTTTTAAAATAAGAGTTTTGAATGAGCTTACTACCCTGGTAACTTTTCGCCCAGCCAGACTCTTGTAGCATTTTTAAAAAGAGAAAGAGTCTTAGAACAGGTCTCCTGAGCCTTTCTCTGTGTCTCATGTCCCCCTGGGCCCCCTCTGAGGAAGCCTATGGAGCCCTCCTTAGAATAGCTGTAAACACATAGAAAAGAAAAGAGTATCCCAAGAGAGGCTGATTATGCTGAAATAAATAGAGCCACCAAATACTTGTGATCACTCCAGCCCCAGGTGAGCATGGTGATGTGGCTGGGGCTTCTTGGGGCCATTCTGCAGACCTTCTTCTCTAGTTCTGGACGTTGGGGGAGCTCAGACCAAGCCCCGTTATACTCCCCGTGGTTCTTGGGCCTTCCTTGCCTCCAGAGCTAGTTAGCTGGCCAAGGCCTGGCCGATAGAGACCAGAGCTCTGTGGGAGGCTCTTTGGGGGAGGCCCCTGAACAGCACAAGGGATTTCCTCTCCAGGCTTTGCCTTGTGGGGAGGGGACATTGGGATTCTGAGGGTTTGTTTGTCTTCCTGCTCCTCTAACAAAGACTGGGAGAAAGTAGTCTTTATATCTTAGTTCAAAAGCAGCAGGAGGTCTCAGAGGCCAGCCATGACTAGTCCGTTTTCCTCATTTTACAGGAGACAAAGCTGGGCCACAGGAAGGCTCATTGGCTTGTCCGGCACCAGACAGCCAGTGCGTTTCTGAGGCAGGGTTGGAATGTTGGGGAATCTGTGTCCAGAGCCCTTCTAGCTAGTATGCCATGCTGTAAGAGCCACTGAGAATGAGGGGGTGGGCTAATTGTCATGTGCACTCTCAGACAGAGCGCCAGCAGTGAGAGCTGGGTCTTTGAAGCAGAAAAATACAGGATTAGATGATCAGGACCCACATCTCTGCCAGGCCTCCGGCAAGGGCTCTTGTGGTGTCCTCATGGACAAAGACATCATTCCTCCCATACAGTCAAATACCAGGAAACTAGGGCTGGTGGGCATCTTGCCAGCTGCCAGTTGAGGCCCCATATTCTACCCACCCCACTTTCTACGTCTCCATATACCTTGTAGTTGCCCAGGCAACAGAAATCAGATCAATGCTACAGTTCCCATGGGAAGGCGTGAGGCATCCCATGGCCCTCTGGTCCCATTCACCTTGGCTACTACTTTCCTGTTCAGACGTTCCTCCCTTTTGTGATCATTCCCTGTCCCCATTAGAATGTGAGCTTCCTGAGGAAAGGGATGATCTCACATTTGTAGGAATTGCACCAATACACAGTATAGTGCCTGCTATACAGTGCGGGCTTAATAAATGCTTGGTTCCATTCCTTCACTCACTCACTCACTCAACAATAACATCTAAGGCCCACTAGATAAGAGGATTCTTCCATCCAGCTTGGATGTATGCATATCACGATCTACAAGATAGCACATTCTTCCTCCTTTCTTCACTCTCCCCCTCACATCCCTCGGTCAATTAAAACAGAAGTACTGAGGGGTCCCCCCTAGCCTAATGCCAGGGTGGCTGCCTTTGGCCTCCTTGGCAGCAGCACTCCCACTAGGATCCCTCTTGTGTTCAGTCTTTGGCCCTAGAGTGCAAGACCTTGGAAATCTGAGCAGAGGCCAGCGGGCCCAAGTGGGGAGGAGGAGCCCTAAGCAGCTGGAGTTGTGTTCAAAGAAAACTTTGTATTCTACATCCTTTTTTTATGGTAAACTTTGATAAAAATGAGCAACTGGCATTTCTTTTTTTAAAAATTATACCTGAATTTAGAAAATATGAATCACACAAATCTCCTGTGCCTAATTAAATATGAAACTCATGAAGGAAATATATCTCCCAGGATTTGAGAAGAAAAATTGTAATATGGGCCGCCCATGTAGAAAGCAAGGAATCACAGATGGACAGCCCCAGGGTGACACTGGCACCAGGGAAATGTGGCAAAGCTGGGAAGAAGGAAGGCCCCTCGCTTGCTGACCAGCCAGGACCCAGGGGAGCCGAGCTCACTGTATCTGAAGAGCTGTCAGAACTCGATTCTGCCTGGCCCCTGAGGACACAACCGGGAACAGTGGAAAGAAGGTGAGAAGAGGAGAAGGGGTCCTTTAAGAGGAACTTTCCAACAATCACAGCTCCCCCAGCGTGTGATGGGCGACCTCCAAAATGGCAACCCTCCCCCTTCCTGGAGGTCTTCGGAGAAGGAGAACTGGCTATTTATCTGGTATTAGAGGGAGCTAGGGAAAGCAGTGGACAGAGTGTGAAACTTGGAATCAAAAAGACCGGAGTTCAAACTCTTCCTGAGACCCTTACTAGCTGTGTGACCCTGGGCAAGTCATTTAACTTCTGCCTACTTTTGCTTCCTCATCTTCAAAATGGGGATAATAAAAGCAGCTTCCTCCTCGGATCGTTGGTGGGGGGGGGGAGGCAGACGAGCTAGTGGACGTGTGTAGATCTGCCGATCCCCAAGGCAGTCTTTGAATGTGCGCTTTTGCCGTTGTTATACTGTAGTGGGGGTTCTTTTCATGGTGTGGTTTGAAAGGAATAGGGGAGCTTTCTGAAAAAAGAAAGGGCCCTGACACTTCAGCAGACCTGCCCCCAAAGGCTCCAAGGCACCCACAAGATGCTGAGAGCAGAGCTGAGCAGATGCTCTCCCTCGCCCCTTTTTCGAGGGGAAGAACGCCACAGTGATACAATGAGGTGCGTCAGCCAACGCTAACGCAGCATTTGAACTCGAGTCTTTCTAGCTCTGAGGCCAGCTCTTTGCCTGTTCTCTCACCTGGGGCATGTCTGTCCAGACACAGAAGCAGGTGGCGCTCCATCCCCCTCACTGGAAAGCCTGGGACTCTGGGGAAGATGGAGAACTTTGAAATTTCTCCTGGGCACAGGATCCCTCCCCCTTCAGAGTGATGAGAGGCCAGCCTGTGGAGGAAGGGAGGGGCCTTTTCTGCTCTGCCTCCCACGTGGCTGCAAGTCTCGGCATCTTCAGTGGCAAATAAATCCAGCAGGTGCCCCCACCACCCTTGCTAAGGGACATTCAAAATCATGACAGCCCAAAGCACTTCTGCTTCTAATGGATTTAGAAATCTGAAACAAAGCTTGTGAATGCAGGAAATGATGGACTTCCTCTGTTGGGGACCCGCTGCACCTGTTGGATCAAAGTGGGATTAAACATGTATTATGATCTGACTTCAGTCTACAGAACTAATCCCTATCAAGGCTTGCACACAAAGCATTCACCTGATTGGAGAGTCAGGTCCTTCCAAAAAGTAGTGCTTCTCAAGAAATGGAGGGAAGATGGTGAGGTGGCAATGCCCCTTGGCCTCAGAGTCTGGGGGCCTGAGTTCAAGGATGGGTTCTGCCCCTAACCTGCCTCATGACTCATGACTTCTCTGGCTTCAGGTTCCTCATGCTACAGTTGGAATCAAAGGGCCTAGGTTCAAATCCTGTCTCTGTCACTTAGCACCTAAATGATCTCTCAGAAAGCAGGCTGCTGTCTCAGCGACCTGTTCGATTCTCACCCGTGTTCCACCATCTTTCTGCCAGAGATGGTCCACCCACTATTCTTTCTCCTGTATTTGCTTTCTCTTGACTTTGTTAGCATGCCAGGTGAACACATGGGATAGTCAGAGTTGTCTCCCATTCTTGTCAAATAATCAGGTCATCTTCTTCAATGGGTATCTTAATACAATATCTTTGGGGCAGCTAGAGGGTATAGTGAATAGAGCACCAGCCCTGGCATTAGGAGACACTTAACACATACTAGCCCTGTGACCTTGGGCAAGTCACTTAACCCCAATTGCCCTGTCTTCTTCCCTCCAAAAATACAAAAAAAAAACCCAATATCTTTACTCTTGTCCTTCTTTGTTTCTTTCTTTGTTTAGTGATTAATTATTGAGGTGTTTACATCAACCATGTATCTCTCTCCATTGAATGCACTTTACCAGAGACAACCCAGTCTACTCTCTTCTTCCTGAATAATTCATTCTGGGACTAATTCATTCATTTATGGTCTTCGATAGATAGGTAATAGATGACAGCTATATGTGTGTGTTCACATACACACGGAGATAGCTGACATACACACACATTAACAATACAACTCATCTATCAGAATGTATGTGCATGTATGTGTGTGAAAATCTATAGATATGTGAATGTATGTGTATATGCATTATATGTTATTTACATTAGATACACACATGTGTGTATGTATCTACATATCTATATATATGAGAGAGCTATATTTTTTGGAGTGGGGAAGGCAAAGCAATTGAGGTTAAGTGACTTGCCCAAGGTCACACAGCTAGTAAGTGTCAAGTGTTTGAGGCTGGATTTGAACTCAGGCCCTCCTGACTCCAGGGCCAGTGCTCTATTCACTTCATCACCTAGCTGCCCTGAGTGATATATTTTGACCCTCTAACTGAATGCCATGATCTGAACAATAGGCACCTTCACCCACATTTTTTTCTGTTGCTAATCATTAGGACAAAGACTCTTTAGAACGTTTATTGATCTCTTCCAGGCATCTTGCAAATTTTCCCAAACTTGATGCAATCTATATCATGTTCCTAAACACATGCACACATGCATACATTCATGCACACATGCACATGCTTACACATATACACACATCTATAAACACATGCAGATATATACTCATGGGTACATACACCCCCCCAGACACATACACACCTATATACAGATGCAAACACACACACACACACACACACACACATGCTCTCCATAATTGGCAGGAGCTCCCTCCATCCTCCAGGACCCTCTTGAGTCCTTCGTTTGTCCTTGGATGCTTTTTGCACCTGGTCCCATCCTATCCCCCATCATCCTCATCCACTCCACAACTCTAGAATGCAGCCGTGTTGGCCCGTCTGCCATTCCTCACCAATAACTCTGTGATGGTCTTCTCCTTGCCCTCACACCGACCTTTGCCTCCACCTAGAATGGTCTCCCCCCTCATCTTGTTTTCTAGATTACCAGATTCCTGTAAGACATGGCTCAGAGGCCACTTTCTGCAGGAGGCCTTTCCTGGTTCTCCCAATTGCTGGTAGGGCCTTCCCCTCAAAGGCCACCTTCCTTCTCTTCGATGGATGTCTCTGGTTATTCACATGCTATTCCACCTTCCCACATTTGGACAGGACACTTATAAAGGAGAGATGACTGTTGCCTCTCCTTGAATTCTCAGTGCTTAGCCCTGTACCGGTATGCAGTAGGTGCTAAAGAGAAGCTTTTTGGTTGATGGGCACACAGTGAACACAGTAAGTGTTTGTTTCTCGCTACTTGATCAATGGATCTAAATGGAAGTCTCCAGACCATCCAGTGACCCCTTGGGGGGGGGGGAGGAAGGATGGGCAGAGATGAGAGTGGTACAGCATGGGAAGGAGAAAACGGGTTGTGATCTCTCCTTCTAGAGCATGTTCCACACTGTGGAGATCCAGAATCCAGGCACACATTGAGGAGCCACCTTAAGGAGTTCATCCTTTCAATATTTTATTTATTGGTATTTTAGAGTAAAGAACACTGGAAGAGAGGAGCAGCGGAGTGGCGATCCTCACACTTTCCCTAACATATGGCCCCCATGGAAGGCCCAGCCCAAGAATACGAAATTCCAGAGAGAAAATTTAGGTGTGCCATGAACAGTGTCATCCCAGCAGACTTTGATGCCATGAGTCGTTTGTATGAATTATTGTTTTCTTCCCACCCATCATACAGAAAGCATTGTTCGGTGCAGGAAAGGAGCTTCCACATTCCATGACAGCATTGTCATTCCAAAGGGAGAAGACAGAGCACAAGGACAGAAGAACCCTGATTAAGGCTCATTGAAACACAGCATTTCATACTTGGAGGGTGAGATCATGCCCCCTTCCACCCGGTGCCTCCATGCAGGCTGGTGAAGAAGCCTAGTAGAGCAGGGGACTGCCATCTCCCAAGCCAGCTCACTCTGGTTATTAACTTAGGGCTGGGGGAGAAGGCAAGGCAGGGGAGGCAAATACCATCAGCCCTCCCAGTTCTACTGAGATCTCATCGCTCCCTCAAAGGCCCAACTTCACCCCTCTGATCTATTATATTTACTATGAATACCAAATCCTACTTGCTCCCCCTCAAAAAAAACCTTCTTCTGTAGTGAATGATCAATGATCAGGTTCCTTAAAGAATTCTCCTTTACCAAGCACAAAAGAGTCAACCAAAATAAGAAACCTGGTTCCCTATGTTGGTGGCATTTGTGTATGAAGTTCACTGCCTGTTTGGGGGAGCAAATGGCTTTGCTGGGGAGGGGGCTTGGGAAGGATGGTTTGGTTTTGGACCAGATCTGTGCCTTTTCTGGCATTGGGAACTCCCAGTGAGGGGATTCCCTCTACCAATGAATGAGCTCAGCACCTTCTAGACTTACTTGTGATCATTTCTCTATATAATTTATCTGCCTTTTTACTCAGAGGTTCACAGATTCAGAAAGGATCTCAAAGTCCACTTGGCACACCCCCCCTTATTTCACACATGAGGAAACTGAGATTAGGGGATGGCATCACTCACTCAAGGTCACATAGAGAACAGATATCAGAGGTGGGATCTGAACTCAGACTCTAAAGTGCTTTGTCCACTTCTATAAGGGGAAAAGGTGGCCAATGCCAGTAGCCCCCAGGGGCCATGCCCTGAGGCCAGAGGAATCCCCAGAGAAGTCATGGGCCCTTTCTGTAGAGGGAGACACACTAATACTCATCTAGGAAGTGCTGCCTGTGGTGATCCAGAAATCCAATGCTGCTATTTATTGATGCAATTCTTAGAACAGATTCCCTCCCCCCATGGAAGTGGGGAGCAGTGGGTCAGCCCAGCCCTCCTGATCACTCCTTGCAGCATCAGCACTGACTCCACCAGGGCCTTGATGCATACAGGGCTGGGCTCTCCCAATGACTCCAGGGCTATTCTGTTCTCTTCACTAAAGCTAAAGGAGACACTCCTTTGGTTCAATGTTGGTTTCCCAGGAATGAGGACTCTTAAGATGAAATGATGTAAGCTTTAAGCTTAGCTGGCTGTCTGGGGAAGGAAGGATAATAAAAATGTGCTCACTCTCAGGAAACATTTCAAAATAACCCTTCCCACTTATAGGGAAGCACTTGGCATTATCAGAAAGAAGGGAGCTTTCTAGACTCTCATCAAAGATATTTTATCCACCAAATCTATCTTTTCAGGACAATTCCCAAGGATTGCATTGGATAGGCCACACTGCACTTTGATGGAAAGACATGGGAGATGCCTTGACACAATTTTCATGGACCAAGAAGCCAAGTCATTGGCAACCCCAAGCCATGAGTCTGACTTAGGTAACCTCCAAGCAGTTAACTGAGATTAAAATGGAAATTAAAATAAAAAATCAATTTGCATAAACCCATAAAGCTATAGAGTGATTTTGCATAAAACAGTCAGGTAGTAGCAGGATAGAAGATATGAGTTTTAAAATATGATTTCACTTAGAAAATTGATGGACATCAGTGATGGGAAACATTTACAGGCGGATCCCGGCAGAGAGCATTTCTTCCAAGTGATTTTCTTGCAAGGGCATTTCAGTGGCAAATCATGGAGTTCCTCTGGATGAAAGAGAAAATTCTGTCTTGTTGAGTAGCAGCAAAAATGAATAGATCAGCATCTTGATCCAGCACAAATCTATAGCTGTGTGGTGTGTGTGTGTGTGTGAGTGTGATTGTGAGTTGCGTGAGTGTGTGTGAGTTTGTGAGTGTGTATGTTTGTGAGGGTGTGTGTGTGTGTGAATATGTGTGTATGAGTATGTGTGTGAGTATGTGTGTGCGAGTGTGTGTGTGAGTTTGTGAGTGTGTGTGAGTATATTTGTGAGGGTGTATGTGTAAGTGTGTGTGTGAATATGTGTATATGAGTATGTGTATGTGTGTGAGTGTGTGTGAGTGAGTGTGTGTAAAATACTCAGAGGGAGAAAAAACACTTAGTGCTGTAAAGTTCTGGATAGGACAATGATTAGAGACTTGATCATCTGCTCCTTGCACTTTCCAGAAGATATTTAAAGACATCTGAAAAATAAGAAAAAGGTAGGCAATGTTACCAGCAGGAAAATTCAGCATAGCCAAGCAGAACCCTCACTCATCATTGTGAGGGTGTCAGATGAATACAGAGATACATCAGAGGTAGGACACACTTTGGAGATTGCTGCTTGTTCCATATTTATTAACAAATACAAACTTTACCAAAATTCTAAGGAAGGCACAGAAAATACTTAACAGAAATAAGCCAGATAAAATTTCATGTCATCCTGTTCAAAAAATAAAGAGAATAAAAGAGAGAGGGGAAAAAAGGAGAGAGAAGGGGAGAGAGAGAGACAGAGAGAGAAAGAGACAGAGAGACAGACAGAGAGAGAGACAGAGAGAGAGACAGAGAGAGAGAGAGAGAGAGAGAGAGAGAGAGAGAGAGAGAGAGAGAAAATTTCTCTCCCACTTTGGGGCAAAGGGGAAAAGAGCCCCTTGTTACTCCCTTCCCAACATTAATCTTTTTATTCTGACTTTGTGCCTCTGGATAAGGAGAGAATAGTGAGCTATTTACAGTGAGGACCTGGGTTCCTGATTCACAGGGGAAAGCAGCAGAAAAATCTGAAAACAAATACAATACTTAGTGAGGGCATGGAGTACCCTGCTCCATCCCCACCCCCCACAACACAGTGGTTCCATCCAAAGCCATTACTCTGAAGCTACCAAGTCTCGAACTCTAGGGAGGGGCACATTTAGTTGAGAAGCAAAGTAGAGGAGGAGAAAGTGTTTCTCCCACCAGATTTCAGCAGCTGTGGCTCACCCCCAGCTAACTCCAGCTCCCAGATCACACCTCCCTTCTTGAGTGGCAGTGAACCCTCCCTTTTCGATGTTTCTAGCATACTTTAACTGCCCTTTTCTTCCATCCCCCTCTCTGCCTTGCATTGTGTGTCTCTGTGTACAAGCCCCTAGCCCTTATCCCCTGAGAATGGAACTTCCTTGAGGTTAGGATCTGCCTTTTTTTTTTAATTTCTCCAGGGTAGGGATTGCATCCTTTTGTCTTTGGATCTCCAGTTCTTAGTACAATTCCTCAAACATATTAGGCATTTCACAAACATGTGTTGGCTAATTGCCTTCCTAGCTCCTTGCATATGAGAGGACTTTCATGCATGCTCACTGCTGAATTCACTGATTGCCCCAGGGGTGGACAGAGTCCCCAGGAAGGACTCTCTTATGCAGAGCTTGCCTGTGTGTTGGGCAGGCCCAGGAATGGTCCCTGTCTCTGCTGCTTGGAGTCCTGGGCGATTCTCACCTTAGGGCCTCGGGGCTTCAGTTCCTGGGGCACCATCTTTCCTTGGGGCTGTGCTTTCTTGCTTCTCTCTGATTTCAGCGCTCTCGTTTTCCACAGTCATGGTTTCTAAGGCCTGGGGACTCTGGCTCTGGGGCCCTCCCTCTCGGGTTCGAGCTTCTCCCCTGGGCGCTGGTGATCTCAGTCTGGATTCCTGCCCATACCCCGCCTCCTCAGCCTGGCTGTTCTCCCT
The DNA here is from genome assembly GCF_028583685.1 of Petaurus breviceps papuanus. Taxonomy (NCBI): domain Eukaryota; kingdom Metazoa; phylum Chordata; class Mammalia; order Diprotodontia; family Petauridae; genus Petaurus; species Petaurus breviceps. The sequence continues at coordinate 169,445 of NW_027185852.1, read as the reverse complement.
CATCCAGTCTTCTCTCACAATGCCCCCCCTCTGGTCTCTCTCCCATCCCGATGCCTGGATCATTAGCCTCGTTCCGAGAACCCCTTCCTGGGTGGCTGGGGCTGCCTCTGGGGCTGCTTTCTCTGTCACCTCCTCCACAGCTGGGACTCGTTCTCCCCTCCCCGCTTCCACTGCCTCCCTGCCTGTAAGGGCTGTTTTCTTTAGTAGCTGTTCCTGTCTGAGCCAAGTTTCCCCCGCAGCAACATCTGACGGAGAGGAGGCTTTATTTTCTTCTGTTTTGCCCTCAGATCCTGTCTCATCTGCCAACAACTCCCCCTCCAGTGCTGTGGCTGCCATCCCTCCTGTGTCCCCCAAATCTGCCTCAGCTCGTCTTTCCAGAATGGTTTTCCCATCCTGTATTTTGTTCTCTGGGGCTTCTTTCTCCAGAGACATCTCTGTCCCTGTCCTTGGTGCCGGCGCTACTTCTTCACCGACCTGTTCCTGCATCCCTGGGACTTCCTCGAAAGCAGCCCTGTGGGTCTTCGCTAGGACTCCCATCTCCTTAGCTCTTCTTCCTCCTATTTCCCCCAGGGCCTCTACCCTTCCCATGACCAATGCTTCCTTTGTTGTGGTCTCATCCTCAGGTGTCCACTCCTTTCTTGTCAACGTGACGTCATGCGCTCCCTCTCTCTTGCTGTCTGACCTCCCCACCTCCTCTGGTAATTCCATCTCCGGTTTCTCCACTTTGTTTTCTTCTTTTGCCCTGCAGGTCACCTCTCTCGTGGCTCTATCTCTGGTTTCTCTATCTTGTCTTTCCATTTCTTCCTCCATCCCTGGGATCCCTTCTTTCCCTAACAACCCTTTGACTTCAGAAGCTGATTCCTCTGGGGATAGTTTTCTCTCATTTTCAGCACTTTCTCTGAGAAACACCGCCCTCTCCACAGGCTCCATTCCCTGCCCTAATTCTCCTTCCTTGGTGTCACACGCCTTTTCCTCTTTCTCTTCTCCTCCATTTGTGGTTTCTTCCAATTGCTCAAAAACCTCCTTGGCTTCAGCTACATCTAGGGGTATCATCACTTCCCTCTGGGACAAAGTTTCCCTCAGAGTTTCATTCAGTGCCTCAGTTTCCTCCTCAGTCATTATTTCTTCTTTCACAGCAGCTATCTCCTTTCTGGGCCCCCTAACATCTTCCAAATCAACTCCCCCCTTTACCTCTCCCCCCTCTGGGGACACACTCCTCAGAGCTGCTGCCTTTTGCCCACCTTCCTGCCCCTCTTGATATGTTCCTGCACAGTCCTCCATCTCTGACACTTCTCTCCAAGCTGCCATATCCTCCGTGGCTGGTGACACAGATTCTGTGCATCCTCCTTCCTCTTCAATCTCACTCTCAGCCTCTTCCTCCTTGGACTTTGCTATTGCATTTTGGATCACTATCTCCTCCAGCCTTCCTTCACTCTTGCCCTCATGCCTTACCTCCCCTGTATCCCTCTGGCCTTCCCTGGTTGCTTTCTCTACAGTCACCTCCTCTTGGATCCCAGCCTTCTTCCTCTCTGAGCCCGAATCTCTCCAGGTCTCCTCTTCAGTTATGACCAGGGCTGTTCTCATCCTCTCTGCTGCTTCCCCCTCTTCCTTAGATGCTAACCTCTCTCCTTGAACTCCTGTCTCCTCTCCATCCCAGTGGGCCCCAGGGACCTCCCTGACCTTTGTCAATTCTGCTACTTTGACTAAAGCTTGAGGTGCTGGTGAGTTGACCTCCACCCACCCCCTCCCCAGAGCTGCCTCAGCTTTCTCCTCCTTTTCCTCCCCTTGCTCCTCTTCCTCCTCCCCCTCCTCTTGGGCCTCCTCTCCTTCCTCTTTCCCCTCCTCTTCCTCCTCCTTCCCTTCATCCTCCCCCTCTTCTTCTTCTTCCTTCTCCTCTTCTTTCCTTGATCTGGGCTCCTCTGCTTGTGCCTCTGGCACAGTTTTCTTGGGCTGTGGTACCACCTCCCCCTCAGAGGCTTCTCTCCTCTTCAGCTGCTCTCCCTCAGGTGCATCATGTTTGGACTCTTCAGCCTCCATCTCCAGGGCCATTGTTTCCTCTGCCAACAAGTCCCCATCTGGAGTTGCAAAAATAATCAAAGCATTATGTGAGAGGTGTGTAGTCTCTGCAGTTCTATCAGATGCTATTTTCAGGGAAATGAAGAACAAGGCAGAGAGAGGGCTGGGTTTTGTTTGCTACAGTCTTTCATCAAAAATAGTCCAGAACTTCTGGAGAAAGAGATTGGGAGAGGAACCTGTGGTACCTAGCCAGGGGGTACTGAGTCAGTTTGAACAGGCATGAGAGAGCTGATTGTTAAATTCTAACCTAACTTTGACAATGAATGTAAAACACTTTACAATAGAAATCTGAGCTATTAGAATTTTAAGGTTACCATGCTTGTAATGTGTTTGGCAAATTTAAAGTGTCATATTTGTCAATCATCATTATTTTAACATGCAAATCAATATTGAAAATGTCCATCATTATCTCCTCTCAGTTCCAAGCCTCTGGCTGTGTTGTTTAATGGAAATTATGTTGACTTGTACCCTTCATTCTGGGGCAATTCTCTATAAATACAAGTTGGAGATGAGCTGCTTATCTGCATGGGTAAGGGAGTTCCCTCACTGGGAAGATCTTGCCCCAAAGAGCTACAAACTGCACTAAGACTTTTGAGACACCCTTATAAAACACCTTTGGGTTCACCAATAGCTGCCTTCAAATCATCTGCTTTGAGCTTTATAACAATCCTGGAAATTGGTGTTATCACCCTCATTTACAAAAGAAAGAAACTAAGGCCCAGGAGGATATGTGATTTCCCCCTGTTCTTACAGCTAGTAAGACTCAGAAAAATCAATCCCCTACCTGGGCCCAGGTCTTCATGGTTCTGAGTCAAGCCAAGCTAGCCCCTGCAACACACTGCCTTGAAGATATGCTGTTAGAAGAGAGCACCCCTTCTCAATAAAACCCAGGGTATCCATAGTAACTAACTCCCTTCTCTGCCATTTAAAACCATCCACAATCTAACCTCCATCTACCTCTTCAGTCTTAGGAAACACTCTTCCCTCCATGGTCCCTTCCAGTCCAACTGGCCTCCTGCCTGTTCCTGGAGTTGTCCTTGGTCCTGTCTCCCTCTCATTGTCCAAGCTTTATCTGCTGCAGGAGACCTTTCCTGATTCCTGAGTGTTTAGTACTTCCCTCCCCCTTACTGTACATCTACCTGCATCTGCTTACCATGTGCACGTTGCATACGAGCATCATGTACAGACTCAGCTATGTGAATCTGCTCTGACGGAAGGGAAGCTCCTTGAGGGCAGATGTTTCACTTCTGTCTTTTGTCCTTAGCACTTAGCACTGTGCTCGGCACACAGATGCTTAATCAATCCTTTCCATACATGGTGTAATGCTTCGGGATTAGCCCGTGTGCCAAGGGGACAAGACTCAACATGTTTGTTATTAAATTAAGGATAAGATTAAAAGCAAACGGAGGTAAGAGATTCAGCGGCAACACAGCTGGGAACAACGAGCCCTTCCAAACTCGAGCTTCAGCCCTCGGATTTTAATGAAAAATACACTTTAAAATGTCCTTTTCAAAGGTTCCCTTGTAAGTCCTTTATTGTGCTAAGCTGGCTCCCAAATCTAGAAGCGACTCAAAGACCCCTCAGGAAGTCAGTGGCACGGAATCACTGAGCCTGGGCTCCACGGTCTGGGCAATGAGGTGCATGGCCCTACAGGTGGGGGCCGCCCATGAGCACACCTAGGGCAGAAGGGGCTTGGCTAGGACAAGCTGCTGCCGACCTGAGGCCAGGCTAAATCACAGCAAGGAAGCATGGGCGACAAAAGAGAAAGGGGACAAATCTGACATAATTCTGTGCATTACTCTCTAACCACATGTTCTCGTTTCATCCACACAGCATGGAATGGTCACCAGGATGCTGAACGGTTACTCAGGAAGAGCCGGATTCCAATCCTGCCTCACACACACTAGCTATGTGACCCGGAGAAAGGCATATGACCATGAACCTGCACTGTGTGTGTGGGGGGGGGGGGCGAAGGGAGGCTACTTCAGGGGGCTCTTCTAGCTCGGAATCTATGATCCTGGTTTTATTCTCTCCTTACCTCTGCCTTCCTCAGTCCTTCTCTTCCATCAAGGCTCAGCTCAGGTGGTGTTTCTATCAATTTAAATGTTTTTCTTCCTCCTGTAATTTTCCCAGACTTCTTTGTCTCTCACCCCTTTGCCCCCATATCCTCGAACCTAGATAATACCTCTCTATGCATATCCTGGGCTCTCCAGTCCCAGTTGAATGGAAGCTCCTTGAGAGCAGTGACAGTTTGGGGCTTTGTATGCCCAGGACTTAGTACAGTGTCTTAAAGACACAAGATGATTAGCAATGCTTGCTGAATTGGAATTCGGATCAATGCCTAGCAAGCAGCAGATTAATTCTCTGGGCCTGGGATAGGCTAGTGCCTTGAACAAATCAGACCTGTAGTGAGTGATCTCTTCTCATCCCGTATTCGAGTCCCTCATCACAAGTGGCTCCCAATTTCTAGTCTTATTAGTCAGGAACAATAACGACTGATATCTAGCTAGATAAAGACGAGTTAAGAATCTTATTGAAACTAGAGTAATGGTCATTGATTTTCCTTAAATGAAATAAACTAAGCACAATGGCTAAGTGCCAGTGAATTAGAATGTTTCTCCTCCTTTTGAAAATGCCACCTGCCCATGAAAGGAGATGCTGAAATCTCCCACATGATTAAAATACTATGTCCAACACCTCAGACACGTGTGGGCTGAGTGATCCTGAATGATCGTATGCAGCAGAGGCTCTTGTGATGCCCATTTTACAGATAAGGTTTCTTAAATTCACAGGCTCCTTAGAAGTTGTATTATCCAACACCCATCACCACCACCATTTTACAGGTTGGGAGAAGTGAGGGTCCTGTTTGAAGATGTGTCAAGAATAAATAAATGGGGGTGGCTAGGTGGCACAGTGAGTAGAGCACCAGCCCTGGAGTCAGGAGGACCTGAGTTCAAATCCAGCCTCAGACACTTAACATAAAAAAACTAGCTGTGTGATCTTGGGCAAGTCACTTAGCCCCAACTGCCCTCCAAAAAGGCAAATGGTGGTGGTTTTCTGACTCCCTTTCCACCACACCACACAGCCTCTCATTTGCATGAGATTAGATTGTCCCTCTGAAGTGAGGGGGAACATCATAATGATGATGAGGAGGAGAAAAGATATAATCAAATTAATAATGTCCAGGGGTGTGAGGGAGCAACCACATCCACCCACAAGAGGCTGGACGTTAACATTTTATTGTGATCATTTACTCCTCAGAAATTTGCAAATGACACAAATCAGGGTTTGAATTATTGTTTGTTGAAGGTCTGGACTTTAGACTCTAAGAAAATGATGGAGAAAATGTGAATGATGCAGATGAATCATAAAGGTGTACTGTGCATACATCCATTTTTGGAGGCTGGTTGTTAAACATTTACCAGTTTAAATACTTGATACCACCATTAATAGCTTGCACTTTTTTATAACACTTAAAAGTTTACAAAGTACTTTAAATACATTAATGCATTTGAGTTTCAACCATGATCTCATGAAGTAAGGGCTATTATTATCCCCATTTTACTAATGAGGAAGCCAAAATTCAAGGCTGATAAGTGGCCAAATTTGAACCAGGGCCTCCTGATCCTAAATCTAGGCCACAATTCATCACCTATTATGCCAAGCTGAAGGATGTGTCAATGAGCTCAGTGGAATCTTGCTATAAAGACCCATCTTGTATAACATAAGCCTGAAAGTCAAATCCACAGGGCTCATTTCATCTTGAACTTCACAAGGAAGTGAGCATCCTTAATACTAGTCATTTAAAAAGTGTGTGTGGGAAGAAGAGAATGATGGAGGCAGAGACTCAGAGACTGGAGGCAAACAATGCATCAGCAGCCATTTCAGTGCCATAATTGGGTCAAGCATTCTAAGTGGCACTCTGAAACGGAATGCTCATTACCTCTCGTCAGGTCATATGCCAAAAGCAAGAATTCCTTCTTGTTTCTGAAATAAAAGTAATTCAAACAAATCCTTTCTAAACGTGTGCTTGTTCCCAATGACTTCAAGGAGTAGATGTAAGCCTCTTCACCGAGCACTGCAAATGAGGACCAGTTGGGCCAATCATTTGTATTGGCCTACTGAATAAGACAGAGGCAGCTTGTGAAAAGGGTCAGTATTTGGAGCAGAGAATCACTGTCATAGCCAGAGGACATCTTGTGATCCCCTTTCTTTCCCCCTTAACCCATTTATTTAAAAAAAAAAGATCAATACCCAGCTTTGAGCTTCTATAACCAATGAATGCCCCTTATTCATGAAAGAATAATGAAACCACGAAAAGGATCAGGAAGGAAGAATAGATACAGAGATGAAAGATGGAAATGGAGCTCCCTTTTCAAACGTGTTCCTAGGTAAAAGTTTGACCTCACCTTTGTGAAGGCGATCCAGACTACTCAGTCCTTCTTGGGCTTCATCTGCACTGGAGTCACTAGGCTCCATTTCAGAAGGGGATGGCTCATTCTCTTCCACTGATTCTTTTATTTCCTCTTGGATTGATTTGAGATCTTCAAAAATATGGCAAAATATAAAACACAGGTGGGGAAGGGGAGGGGGAGAACATTGGATGATTTCCAGGCATTTTAGTAGCAAATATAACAGAGGAAGATTAACTTCAAATCATTCCCTCTAAACTGTGATCATCCTTAAAAGATGCATTAAGATCTGACAATTCCCAAGCCATGATTTCATAAGGAAAAGCCAATAGACACAAGAAAAGAATTCAACCAGACCAGCAAGAAATTCCTGTACAAAAAGGCAGGAGGCATGCTCATGCAGCAATTAGTCCTCAGACCCCAAAGCAATGGTGATGGGCTTGTCACCATCTTGGAAATGTTTACGTAAGGAAGTGCTCCAAAAAGTCCTGGCGTTCCCTCCTTTGGAGTGGATGTTATAGACAATTGTCGCCCTTTCGGCGCCAGACGAACGCCAGGAGGGTGTCCCTTGTTGTGTTTTAGCTGTTTCTCAGACTCAGAGTTGATATAAATGAAACAAAGTTCACTCATTTTCAAGTTGTGTTTGGTTTCTGACTTTTAACATGAAAGACAGTATTACTCTGACACTTTAACCATGTAGAATACCACAAAGAAATCTCGACAACATAACCTTTCTGATGCCTACCAAATGGGGACTACCTGAACTCAGGTCAGAAAGACCTGAATTCGAACCCAGCCTCAGACACTTACTAGCTGTGTGACCCTGGGCAAATCAACTAACCCTATTTGCCTCAGTTTAATCATCTGTAAAACAAGCTAGAGAAGGAAATGGCAAATCACTCCAGTATCTTTGCCAAGAAAACCCCAAACGGGCTCACAAAGAGTAGGACTTGACCGAAAAACAACAACAAAGTAGTTGAAATTTCCCTTCCATATTCTTCCATTTCAACCTCACCCTTTGCCTGCCCCCTAGCTACCTTTGGTCCCAAGTCCACATGTGCCCTGTGTCTATAGTGCGGCACTATTGATGAACCCACCTTGCAGAAATGAAAGAGCATTGACTCTGGCTTTAGAGAACCTGGGCTAAGATACTACATTGGCCACATATTACCTGGGGACAGTCACTGAGCCTCCATTCTTCTTCTGCAAATGAAAGACTTGGACTAAATGGTCTTTGAGGTCTCTTTGAGCCCTCACTCTGTGATCCAACTCCAAAATTACCACTTTCTTTATTCATCCTATCCCAATTGGAAGTCCCATTCACCAGCTACGCTCAGCTAGTTTTTATGAGGAAAGTAAACAATGAATTCATGTTGTTCTAATGTAGCAGCTAGGTAGTACACTGTGGACAATGCAGGATTTGGCGTCAGGGGGACTAAGGACTAAGTCAAATCCTGTCTCAGACACATATTAGCTGTGTGACCCTGGATAAGTCACTGAACCTCTATGTGCCTCAGTTTCTCATCTATAGAATGGGGATAATAATATTATTTACAACCCGGGTTATTGTGAGGATCAAATGAGTAGATTAGAAAGATAGATAGATAGATAGATAGATAGATAGATAGATAGATAGATAGATAGATAGATAGATAGAT
>NW_027185852.1:137441-161289 GCF_028583685.1 Petaurus breviceps papuanus | reverse complement strand
GATGGATGGATGGATGGATGGATGGATGGATGGATGGATGGATGGATGGATAGAGATAGAGATAAATATATAAATGCTCACATCTCTTCTGCTAGCTACTAACACACATCTGAGACTTTGGGAGGATACGTTTCTGAGTTTCAAGAAAAGATAGGTGACTCACAAGGACTTGTTGAATTGAAGGGAATTTATAAGATCACATAGTCTAAATTCAACAAATCAGATCCGAAAGGATGGGGCTTTCTGGAAGTTCTAACGATGCAGTCATAAATAACTCCCATGAGGAAAAAAGAAAACGGAGTCATGCATTTACTACAAGCATACTATGTGCCAGGAAGTTTAAAGCCACAGAGAATAAAAATTCCAAAGTGAAAAAAGTCCCTACTCTCACTGAATTGATCTTCTAATGGTGGAGATGAAGGATGGAGAGTACTGGGGTCCAGGAAAGGGAGCTTTGGTGTGGACAGCACCAATCCTGGGGAGCGGAGCCATTGGATCCTCGACTCTCCTCCCTTTCTAGTGGTCACTAACAGCACTGGATTGATTACCATCCCCAGAAGGAACATTCCAGAGGTGAGAAGAGAAGGGACACAGATCCAAGATGTGAGATCACAGGCAGATGTCTGGGTGTCCTGGTGAATAACTGGAAAGGATGGGAATCACAACCTGGGGCCAGGGGAGTTGTCCTCACTAAATCCCCCCATCAGGACAATTCAGCCTCAGGACAGCATTCCCAAACTGAGCAGATCAGCTCCCACACAGAGTGGGGGCATGGTTTATGGAAGGCCATTGTACTTGAGGTAGAGAGAAGGGGGACAAGGATAATGGCAGAGAAAGTGGCAAGATGCCCAGGTAAGCTTGGGCTTCCTGGGTATAAGTTGAAGACAAGTATAGGCTGGGGCAAGTTTCACATCCCAGAGAAGGCTGAAAGTTTAAAGCAGTCTTTCTGCGTTTCTTAGGGGCTTATCTATATACCAGGAACTGTGCCAAGTCCTAGCATTCCAATGATAGAAGTGAAACAGTCCCTTCCCTCAAAGAGATTACATTCTACTAAGGTAGATAATATCTAGACATATAAATCTATACAGTGTAGAAATATAGACGCTCCACTCCCACAATAAGTTGGGTCCCCCGAACATGGCTACCAGATCTCCCAAAGCTCTAGGGTCAGTGCTTACTGATTACAGGGCTTTGCTTGTTTGTTTTAATGCTATAGTTCACATATTCTGACCAAGGTACTTTGCACTCTGGTTATTTATTATTAACTAGTCGCCAAACTAGGTAACTCTAAGAAAATGGTATTTACTAAAGGAAGAGCTCTAAGAAGAGCTGGTGCCAAATACTCCCCTAAAATTGGTGACGTTCTCCCCTCAGTTCATACAAAGACGAGAGGAAAGTCGACTCAAATTCAAGGATCACATTGTGAGGCAAAGGGGCAGCACAAAATGCCTGGCTGTTGGAAGTTCTTTCCTTCCATTTGGGGGGAATCTCATTCAATCTCCATGACTTTGTGAAGCATTTATATAGAGCTTTCAAATCCTACAAATTTTAGGCCATTTTCTCCTCGTGACAAACTCATGATTAGGTGCTATTATTATACTTATTTTATGATGAAGAAAGTGATGCAGACAGAGGTTATATGACTTGCCCAGAATTACATAGCTAGAAAGCATCTAAGGCAAACAAATACAAAGAGGAAAACAAATATCAGCCAAATGAAAGACAGCTCCTGCCCTCAAGGAGCTTACTTTCTAATGGGAGAAGATGATACATAAAAGGAATCTGGGGGTAGAGTGGGCAGGTTGGGAAGAAGCATGGTAGAGAAGGTAATAAAATTCCACACCCTGATCCATAGGAATGTCTCCCGTAAAATCAAAATCAATCACAGTCATTCCAACTAAGTGTGAAAATGTCTAGACCCAATGGTAATTGAAATCAGAAGTGATGTGTGTCACACATGAAGAATGTTCAGTATGCCTGAGGAAACTTGGTTATGCCTTAGGAGTCCAAGAGAAAACATCAAGGGAATGCAGGATTCAGGGATTCCGGGTCATTGGCATCGGGCTTCCCCCTACTCTCCCCATCCGCCACCCACACACACGATCAGCCTGTGGCAGTGCATTAAGGGGAATCGAGGACAGATTGTATGTGATGAACTGTGGCAACTTCATGACTCTACAAGGAGACCACCAAACAAGTGTGTCGTTGTTCAGTTGTTCCGGTTGTACCTGACTCTTCATGATCCCATTTGGGTTTCTTTTTGGCAAATACACCAAGAGATTTATCATTGCCTTCTGCAGCTCATTTTACAGATAAGGAAACTGAGGCAAACAGGGTTAAGTGAAAAAAAGTGAAGCACTTAGCACGGTGCCTGCCAATGCTCCACACATCCGTCCCCTCCCATTCTCTGCGATTTCTCAAAGCTCACTGAAAGCAATCCTAGATCACATATCTGCCAGTAGTTTGGGGGGAGAGGGGAGCCATCAAGTGCAAACCTCTCATCTTACAAATGGGGAAACTGAGACCCAGAGAGATGAGGTGATTTGCCCAGAATCGTGTGCCCAGAACGTCTAATGGGTGATTGAAGGCTTTGATGTGAGCCCGGGTCTTGACTCCAAATCTAAAGCATCTCACCAACCTTAACATGCTCCATCAACTGAGCAGCTCTCCTCTTCCTGCCTTGGCTCCCCATGAAGTGCCTAAGAGTTCAGGCCTTGGAGTTGGCACCCTGCCTCCTGCCTCACTCACTTACTAGCTGGGTGACTCTGGAAAGCTCCTTACTTCCTTACCCTCGGTTTCTTTTTTTTTTTTTTAAAGCAATTGGGGTTAAGTAACTTGCTGAAGGTTACATGGCCAGTTATTTCTGGGTGTGGTGCTAAGTATCCAAGCCAAGATTTGATCCCCAGGTCATCCCGACACAGGAACCGGTGCTCTTACTCGCTGAGCCACCTGGCCACCCCTACCCTCAGTTTCTTAATCTGTAAAAAAAGAGATACCCCCTCCCCCACAGGATTCTTGTGACAATCAAGATAACCTATGACAAGGATTTTGCAAAGCCCAAAGTGCCCTTCTTCTCATCATCTTAAACCTTATGGAGCCCCATTCCCTCCTATGGCGACATGCCTGCCCCACTGCTCTCCCCCTCCACCCAGAGACTGCTGGAGGTAGTTGCAGGGGAGAGTTAAGGAGAGGTTACATTGTAGTATGACTCGCTCCAGGGTACTAGGCTGGGGAGGCAGAAAGAGACACCACACAGAATACACAGTTTGAGTAGAAAGTACTAATTGGCTGGTAGAATGCCTCTGGTTTGTCTGTCAGGACAACACGAATACATTAAAGTGCCTACTATGTGCCATGGCTGGGCCAGGTGTTGGGAGCACAAAGAATGGTGAAGACATGGTGCCTGCCCACAAGGAGTGCAGTGGGGTGTGCACAGTACCAGGCAGAGAAGCCAATGAACCCGGCTGGCATTCAAGTGGTGACCCAGGGCAAAGGATGCGAGAAATGCTGGGTGCTCTGATGATCACAGTGCAATAGACCTCTTTCTCCCAAGTGGTTCCCAAGTGAAATGTGTAAATCACAACATCCTCCTTTTGCCTTTGAAATCCCAGGACGCCACTGAGCCCTCGGTGGGTTTGGGTTTTTTTGGTGGGTGGCTACTCAGAAATGGCAGATGCTGCTTCATGTTTTTGCCCTTGTTCTCATGCAGAAGAAACCATTCTCCACATCCATGCCTTTGCACTGTTCATGCTCCAGGCTTCGAGGGCACGGACTCCTCAACTCCGCAGCACAGAACCCTTCACCTCTTTTAAGGCTCCATCCAAGAACCGCTTTTTATAAGAAGCCACTACCCTGACCCAGTGAGAACTAGAGAACAGTGGCTGATTCTCTTTTGTCTTTGTGTTTGTTCCCATCACAATGTCTGCCACATGGCGAGTGATGAAGAAAGTTTTGTGACTGATAATAGACAGAAGCTTTTTCATTTTTGTCTTTGTCAGTCAGTCAGTCAACAAGTATTCATTAAATGCTCACTCTGCACAAGACAGTGTGCCAAGTACTGGAAACACAAAGGAAGGCAGGAGACACCCCCTGTCCTCTAGTGGGTCACGTTCCCCTGGGGGAGACAACATGGAAACCCAACATGCATACAGAGCAGATGGAAGGTAACCCCAGAAGAAGGCACCAACACCCACCAGAGCTTAACAAAGGTCATTGACATAAACTAGCATGTCTTAGTTATCAAGAACCATCCGTGATTATTAACAGCAGTGTGGTTCATGGAAGTTCTGAGTCATCCTTATCCTACTTCCATGGACATGGAGGCTCCAGAGCTGTGTTCAATCCACTCTTTAGGGTTCCAAGGACCCCTTGATGTGTCAGTGGGATTCTCTGATGCCACTGGCTCGAGCCCCCACCACTGGGCCACCCCCCTATCCTGCAGCTCATCAGTCACCCAGATTTAGGGGTCTTTTTAGAAAGATGGCACAGTTGGTACAAAACAGCCCCCAAAAGTCTATCCCACACTCTCACAGAGCAAAATGGGCTTGAACATGGTGAGCACACATGGCAAAGGGACAACAAAGGTCCTGGCTGCTGCAAGTTCCTTCCTCTCATTTGTGGGGTAATCAGGTCAATCCCTTTGGGCATGGTGTCATCTTTTTTCTGGGCTCCTTTCAGAGCTGTGAGTTCAGGAATTCTTCAGCTCCTAGTGATGCAGAGATTGCCAGCAGCAGCTCCATGGAAACTGCAAGAACACTGATGAGAAGATGGGAAAGTCCAAAGTACTTCAGACCCTTTGAAGCTGGATGTCCATGTTCTAGCCAAGGCGGTGGGAGGAAGAGAGTAAAACCTGGTCAAGGCTGCAGCTGAAGCAGAGACCTCTCCTCCTTCTCTCTTCTCCAGGGAAATTCCTTTTTGGTGATGTACTAGAAAGCCATATTCCAATGTCTGGAAAAGACTTTTTCCCATCCTGCTTGATAATCTGTAGATGATGTCGAAGGCATAACCAAATTTCCCAGCCTAGAAGAAAAGAATTCCTATCTGGAATCACCTCACTTCACCAAATAGCTTTCATCTTTTCCCCATTCTTGGTCTAAGGTCTTTTGGTTCATTGGTTGATAGAGATGTATTCCCATGTGCTTAATGTGGTTTCAACCCTACTCTTATAATAATAACACATTGGTTTATATTACCAAGACACATTTATGCAGCCTTAAAGATTACTAAATTTGAACACATATCTGAAGATGAGATGACGTTGGTCATGGTCATGATGCTAATGATGTTGCATGCCCAACTGGAGTACGCCGCTTCTCCCTCACCCCTTTCTGGGCTTTTTCCAGTTCTCTCTCTCCTCATTCTGCTTTTACTTCTTTCTCTTCCTTCATTATTTAATATTTGGGTCAATATGATTTTCTTGTATTAAAATAATGTGTACACAGAGTAGAATGAGGCCACCCATTACTCTCCTGTGACTAGCTGCACTCTCAAGGCAGGTTTTTAACATGAAATCTGGCCAGCTCAGCTGAAAAGAAACAAGGCACATGAACCTCCCCTCCCTTTCTGAAGGCAAAGTTGTGACCAGGGACAAGAGTAAAGGTTGATGAAGTTCAAAGAATTTTCATAATTGTACCTTAGAGTACAATTCTCCACTGCTTGATTTTTAGAAGTCAGATAAGGAAAGTTTCCGTTTTTCCTTATTTTATTCTGAGGGATAAGAAAGTATAGCAATATTTGCTTTTCTTCAGTCACGTCTGATTCTTTGTGATCTCATTTGGGGTTTTCTTGGCAGAGATATTGGGGTAGATTTACACTGGAGTTCATTTGGCAGGCAAGGAAACTGAGGCAAACAGAGGTAAGTGATTTACCCAGGGTCACATAGTTACTAAGTGTCTGAGGCTGGATTTGATCTCACGAGCAGGAATCCTCCTTATTCCAAGCCCAATATTCTATCCACTCTGTGGCCTAGAATAAAATACAAGCTCCTGAACTTAAGACCTGGCCTAATCAGGTAGGCTCCAGTTTATCTTCCTCCTCCTCACTTCAATACTCACCTGTAGTGCTCTCTTGCAAACAGCTGTTCCCTGACTTTCTCTGGAATTTGCTGGCCTTGGTGCATTCCCAAAGGCCATCCTCTAAGTCCAGAACACTCTTTTCTATCTCTCCCTGGGAAAATGCTTTCCTCTCCAGGAACAGTTTGAAGGGCACTCTTCAAGGGATTATTTTGTGATTCTCCCAGCAGAAAGTAATTATCTCCCTTCTCGATTTTTTGCTACATTGTCTGTACCTCTTCTTTGTCAGGATCACATTCTATCTTATAAAATGCTTATTTATATAGATATCATTGTGGATAAACAGAAGATATTCAGACTTGATGGATGAAAACCCAATCTATATGCCTATTTGACTATAAACTACTAGAAAGTAAGGACTGTATTATTTCTAAATCTCCACTCTTTGGGGGGTGGCACTGTGGCGGGCAGTGCAGATCCAAAGAAAAAATGAAAAAGCCAAGTCCACACCCTGAGAGATGGGAACTCCTGCTAATCCCATTGTCCAGCCCAGTGTCTTACTCATAGAAGACACGTCATAAATGTCTGTTACAGTGAATTGACTGGAAATGATGCTGATTGCGATAAGCCCTTCCTTGGTCCTCCTTCAGGCTCCTAAATGCCGAGTCATTGCTTGGTGTCCATGTGTCCTTGGCGTTCTATATGTCCTGCGCTCTCAACACTTCGTGTCTCTTCCTTTTCAGACATATTATATATATATATATACATATATATATATATGATATAGATGGTATAGATATCCCATATCTCCACCAATCCCCTCTTGACATATGCTTACTCAGAAATGGATCAAAGAAAATATCAAGGCCAAGAATGCTCCCTTAATGGAGAGCCCAAAAATGCTCCTGCAGGAAGGAGCCATTGTTTTGGAAGAGGAAAGAACCAAGGGTAAGCTCAAGGCTGCCCCTAAGAGGGATATTCTTCTTCTGAGAATTATAGTTTAAAACCCCAGGAATATCAGATGTCAAAACTCTGTTTCAAAGCAGTAATCATCTAAATAATCTGGTATGAAGAAATAGCGCTGATAAATGGGATAAATTGGGTACAAAATACAAAGTAGTAAATGACCATTGTGACCTAAGGGCAGCTAGGTGGCACAGTGCATAGAGTGCCTGGACTGGAAGCAGGAGGACTACTATTATTCCTAAATTCAAAACTGGTCTCAGACACTTATTACCCGTATGACCCCGGGCAAGTCACTTAATCCCATTGGCCTCAGGTTCCTCATCTGTCAAATGAACTGGAGAAGGAAATGGCAAACCAATCCTGTATCTTTGCCAAGAAAACCCTAAATGTGGTCATGAAGAGTCAGACACCATTGAAATGACTGAACAACAATAATATATGTTTAATAAACCCAAAGTTCTTAGCTTTTGGGAAAAGAGCTCACTGTATGACAAGGAATTGCTGGGGAAAGTGGAAATCAATTTGGCAGAAACTATGTATAGACCAACATCTCACATGGTATACCAAGATAAGGTCAAAATGTGTACATGATTGAGACATAAAGAGTAATATGATAAGCAGATTAGTGTATCATGAAAAATTTTACCTATCGGACCTCTGGAAAAGGGAAGAATTTATGACCAAACAAGAGATAAAGAGCTTTACAGAATGTGAAGTGGATTATTTTGATTATAATAAATTTTTTAAATTTGTCCAAACAAAATTAGAAGGAAAGAAACTGGAGAGAAAATTTATAGCAAATCTCTCTGATAAAAGCTTCATTTCTCAAATTTATAACAATTGGAGTCACTTTTCACTTGATAAATGGCCAAAGGATAGGGAACAGTTTTCAGAAGAAATCAAAACTATCTATAGTCATATGAAAAACTGTTCTAAAGTATCCTTAATTAGAAAAATGCAAATTAAAACAACTCTGAGGTACTATCTGCCACCTTTCAGATTGGCTAACATGACAGAAAAGAAAAATGATAAATGTTGGAGGGGACGTGGGGAAAAAATGGGACACTAATGCACTGTTAGTAGAGTTGTGAACTATTGTAACCACTCTGGAGAGCAATTAGGCACTATGCCCAAAGGACAATGAAATTGGGCATACCCTCTGACCCAACAGTACCATTGCCACATCTGTATCCCAAAGAGATCAAAGGAAAAGGAAAATGACCTAATTGAACAAAAAATAATTATAGCACCTCTTTTTTGTGGTGGCAAAGAATTGGAAATTGATGGGATGCCCATCAGCTGGTTAATAACAGAACAAGTTTTAGTAT
This sequence comes from Petaurus breviceps papuanus, assembly GCF_028583685.1. NCBI lineage: Eukaryota > Metazoa > Chordata > Mammalia > Diprotodontia > Petauridae > Petaurus > Petaurus breviceps. The sequence continues at coordinate 152,984 of NW_027185852.1, read as the reverse complement.
ATGATTGTGAAGGACTGTGTTGTAAGAAATGATAAGCAGCATCTTTTCAGAAAAACCTGGGATGGCTTATGTGAACTGATGCAGAGTGAAATGATCAGAATCAGGAGAACATTGTACACAGTAACAGCAACACTGTGATGATCAATGACAGACTTGGCTCTTCTCAGCAATGCAATGATCTAAGACAATTCCAAAGGACTTTGATGAAAAATGCCATCCACCTCCAGAGAAAGAACTGATGGGGTATGAGCGCAGCATGAAACACACTTGGACAGGTTTCTTCATTTGCCTTCTTTTTGTCTGTGTGTGTTTGCTTTTTTGCAATATGGCGAATGAGGAAATGTATCTGGCATGACTTCACATGTATAACCTATATCAAATTGCTTACCTTCTCAATGATGGAGGAGGGGAAGGAGGAGGAAAGAATTTAAATATTTTTAAAATATTTAAGAAATGTTACATGCAATTGAGAAGAAAACAAAAAAGTTTAAATTTGATATTAATTCAAAATCTTATTTTAAGCTTATGTTTTCTTGCTACCTCTACTGGACTTCCCTGGCTTTGGGGAGTGTGTGTGTGTGTGTGTGTGTTTTCTGTGACCAATCAATTGTCTTCCCAGTACTCCACTATGACATGATTAATGTCAACCCTCAGGAAAGTTGCTAACTTTAATTAAAACCAGGAAAACTGAAGTCCATCTACGCTTTTTTGTGATACAGATATGTGCATGTGTGCCCTGCCCCCAGAGCCACAGTTGAACATTTAATAGCACCCCCTGGAGTTAAGTGCTATCCCTTCAGGACAGATAAGAAAAGGAAGGCAGACGGAGGTTAAGTGACCTGCCCAGGGTGATTCAGCCAGGAAGTGTGTCCAGTCGGATTGTCCTGAAGCCAGGCCCAACAGGCTGTCATAGCTGGTGTTGGAACATGAGCTGTTTGAGCTGCAGGCTGAAGATTCAGCTTCGCCAAGCTGCACTGACAGGCCGAGCAGAATCTCTGCTTTGTTTTTTTTTTTTTATTTTTATTTTTTGCTTTTTTGGAGGGCAATTGGGGTTAACTAACTTGTCCAAGGTCACATGGCTAGTTTTTGCGTGTTTGTGTTAAGTGGCTGAGGCAGTATCCGAACTCAGGTCCTCATGGCTCCAGGGCCAGTGCTCTACTCATGGCACCACCTAGCTGCCCCTCTGCTTTGTTTCAAATGAAAATTTTAAAGCAAATGAAATTTGAAAAAGAGTCAAATAATGCAACTCTATGAAAAGACTAGCAACTTTTTCATCATCTTGAATCTTTTCTCTACTTTTTCCAAAATGAAATATCATAAAATTATATCGACTACAACATACATGTTTGTGGGCAGGTGCATACATGTATGTGCATGAATATAAATGTTTATATGAATGGGTATAAGCCTACTTACATGATACATACAAACATCCAGAGGGAGGTTTCCCAAAAAATCTTCTTAAGCATAAACTGCAGTAAGGCTACCTACCTATGCACATTAATGCACACATGCATCCGTCCCTCCATATATGCACAAACATGTCATGTTCACAAAATACACGTATGAGCTACAGTGATATATGCATCACCTGTCCATGTGTGTGCATATTCACACAGGTGCACATGCTTAGATATACACATACACAGATAGAAGATAGCTATGCACATTGAGATACAGACATAGTCCTAGACAGACATGGAGATTGGATGAATTGGCCCATCATTTTGATCGGGGTGTTTTCTCTCAGGTACCTGTATGAGATCTAAACAGCCTATCCCATAGCCACATAGGAAAGGGCTTGGGACAGCCAGGGGTGCACAGAGCACTGACCATGGAGTCAGGAAGACTCGTCTTCTTAAGTTCAAATCCATACTCAGACACATACTAGCTGTGTGACCCTGGGCAAGTCATTTACCTTTATCTGCTTTAATTTCATCTGTAAAATGGGGATAATAATATTCCCTCCCTGCCAAGGTTGTGTGAAGACAGAATGAGGTAATATGTGTAAAGCAACCTCACAGATCTTGAAATGCTGTGTAAATATGATACATATTGTATGGGCTAATGGAAAGAACACTGGACTGCTGGTCAGAGGTTCACAGATGAATTAGTGAGCGCTCATGGCCAAGTTGCCACATCCTCTCTGCCCCTCAGTTTGTCCTCTCTAAAATGGACCACCAAGGGGCCTCTTGGCTCTTTGTCTCATCCACGTTTTTTAAAACTGCATGATTATAATTGCACCAACTTATGGGGTCACCCCAGCCCATTGGTCAAGAAGCACTTATTACGTGCTAAATACTGTGCTATGTATGTCTTAGGGATACAAATACCACCCCCCCCAAATCCCCTGCTCTCAAAGAGATTACATTCTCTTGTCATTTCTCAGTTTTTCCATCCATATCCCTCTCCTCTGTGGCATGGAGGTGAAACCTTGGTTCTTCAGGTCAATGGAGCAAGATTTGGCCTGATCCTCCAAAGATGGACACACCCCAAGTTCAGAGAATCTCTGAAGGTTGACCCCAGACCTTAAAGAACTACATGAATACTATCATTAACATCTGGTACTTTATATTTTCCATCCTAATTTTTACTGTCCTCCCCCCTCTGCTAACTTTTGCAGTGAAGTTATGAATATATTTGTTTGCTTGGAAGAACCTTTGAAAGTTCCTTGTAGACTGTTACCTTCCATAACAGATATAAATTGCAATCATCTCTATGGTTTGCTTATGTGTTCATTACAAGGGTTTTAAATGGAGGTGAACACATATGACAGATATGATATTTCTTATTTCCAGTGGTCATATGACCCCTGCCACTCTATATACTCACCTCTTTAAAGAGAGTTTAAACAAACTGTAGTGTGGGAATGGAAATACAATATTATGGAACCATGAGAAATGATGAATATGAGGAATTCAAAGAAACATGAGAAGATATATGAACTGCTGTTGCTGAGTGGAGACAAAAATGAGGAAAACAATATAAACGGTAACTATAGGTCAATAAAACAAAATTTAATGTTTTCTAATTATGACCAACCTTGGCTCTGGAGAATAGATGTGGAAATGCACTTTTCTTCCTTCATTGCAGAAATGGGGGATTACGGCGAATGAATGAATGAGTAAAATGTCAGTAATTTATTAAGAACTCCCTGTGTGGCAAGATGTATGTTAAGAGTTAAAGATACAAATAGAAAGGCAAAGATAGTCCTTGATTACAAGGAGCTGACATTCTGATGGGGAGATGGCACACATAGAACCAGAAAGAGGCACCCTGATCAGGGATGTACTGGATAGTAAATGAAGCTATAGGGGAGAAGATTGACACATCCTATCCAGGAACAATGGCAGAGAGTTGAAATGACTCTATCAAGGAGGAGAGAAAGAAGGAAAAAAAATATAGAAAGGATAAAGATGGGCGGGGGGGAAGGGTTTGGAAAAGAAGTTTGGAAAGCAAAGAGGAAAATAAAAATGGTGGCTAGGGCTTTCCTGAAATAGTGTATGGAGGTATTGAGTCATATATTCTGTCACATGGGGTTACTGCTACTTCTTTTTTCCTGAGTTGTTTTGTATTCTCTTAAAAAATTGTTACAAGGGAAGGCTCACAGTCGCATGCTAAAGGGAATGAGAAATGAAGGCAATACATAAACTCATCAACATAAAAAAAAAATCAGTGGCTGGCATACTTGTCAGTCAATACGCATTTATTAAGCACATGCTATGGGCCAGGTGCCGAGTGCTGGGAATATACAAAGAAAAAAATGTCCTCAAGGAGCTGATCTTCTAACGAGGTGAAAATATATAAAGTAACGTACATACAAGACATCTATAATGTAAGTGGAGAGCAATGCCAAGAAGAGGCACCAGCAGTGTGGGGGTAGTTGGGGAGAAGGACAAGATGGAGCCCGGGAAAAGGACTCTGATTAATATACACAGCAGCAAATCGTGTTCTTCAGTGCAAGTGAGACTTGAATGGTGAGCTGCCAGCCAAATTAGAAAAAGCAACGTATTTATCATTGAGTCAAGACCCCATGTTTTCCCAGTGTGGCAGGAAGAAAAGAACAAATCAATATAGTTTTATGAATCCTAAAAGAACCTAATACATACCTCTGGGATATATGGCCAGAGACTAACTGACTGGCTATCCTATCCATTGTCTTCATAATACCATCTATGCTTTTTTTGTTATATGGATATGTATGCCTATATTGTCAATATGTCAATTATATGTGTATACCATATACTATTTGTGATTATATAACGAGCATATAGATTCATTACAATATCTAAATCTAGGCAAAAGAATCTAGCTTTCTAGAATGGAAATCAAAGTATCAAGACGTGGTTTCTATATCAATTAACACGTCCACCTTATTTAAGTCAAAGCTTACCTAATTTAATAAATCTGCTGAATCATCCAAACAGATGCAATTAAACTCAGCAATTAAGTCAAAGTTACTGAAAAGCTTAGCTCCTTTTAAAAGCAGATTTCTAAAATTAAGTTTATGATACTGTTGACTCAGATATTATGAAACTCTGAAGAAAGATGTTGATTTTATTGATATGCTGGGTCTGTTCCTTTTAACTGAATTAAAAAAAACTAGAGAGTGTGCTGCCTCCTTTGCTAGGGCATGCAGATGTTCAAATCTATAGCAGAACAGATGGGGAACAACTTGATTCCCTCTTGTCCCCCTCAGTCATGATCCCAACACCTATCTTCCTATGTGATGAAGAAAACTAGATCCTCAAGTAGTCTAATCTCTCCAAGCTAGAGATAATGGAGAATGGAGACGGGAGTCCAATGGCCATTTTTCATCTTTCCCCGATAGAATGTGTCATAACCTATACTCAAGAGACAGTCCCTGAGATGAGAAACCCAATCAACATTTAGTGCCCTGACATGCCTTAAACTTAGGAAAGTCTTAGTACATATTTGTTGAACTATATCCTAGAGGAGCCTTGGCTTTTGTCATAGGAATATCCTCAGAAGATGTGGGTACAAGTCCTGACTCTGCCAAATATTGGTTCTAAGTCCTAGTCATTCAATCTCACTCATTCCCTCATCTGCTTGTTTGTTAAGGTTTCATTGATGTAGGGAATTCCCAGTAAGTAAATTCCATCTTCCAATAAAGATTGGCACCCCTCTTGCCATATAGTCTCAGAGAATTGTTTTCAGCATTGAAAGGCATGTGACTTGGCCATGATCACAAAGCCAGTGGGTACAGAGGCAGGAATTTAAATTGTCTGATCGGGGTCCTGCTTTCTCTTCATTGGACCATGTTGTTTGTCATCCTCTATAAAGTAGGGATAAAGCCATTTAAACTCACAGATGTCTCCTGTACCCTTGGGTGAGATATTTTTAGTATTATACACAAAAACTTCTCCTTCCAAAACTGATACTTCCTATGGATAAAGGGTCATGTCCACATGAATCGTCATATTTGGAACCAAATGTCAGACTGGAATAGGAATTCTTCAGGAACTGGGAGCATGTGTGGGTTGTGCTATTACCTAGAAAAGCCATTAAGCTGTTTTGACCTCTGAACCTGCACCTACTGCATTCTCTCTCTGTAGAGAGGCAATCACTCTGTCAGTTACTGCCAACGCCTTCAAGGGCACGTCCAGTGGGACTGGAGCACTTAGGAGAACACACCAAAAGAAGACAGCAACCCCAAGTACACAATACAATTTATGTGGCACAGAGGCAAACAGGAAATAACAATCTTATGTCTTTAGTGCTGTTGCAAGTGCATTTCCCATGCTCTTACAAAAGGGAGTGGCCACGATCAACTTCCGTGCATGAGGAAAATCTCAGCTCATTCAGTGACTATACTCACCACCACCTTCATCAGCCTTAGAAAGCCTTGCCATTGTACCAGGCATCTCTTTGGCGGTCTTGGCCAAAGGCAGCCGAGCATCTTCATCCTCTTCCTTCCCTTCCCCTGAAGCCTGATCTCTGCACCATTCACTTGCACTCTTTGTGGCTGTGTTTTTGAAGGAAGAATGACATTCTGTCTCTTGGTCTTCACAAATTCCCTCGGGGTCCATCCTTTTTGACTCAACTTCTTTTCCATCCATGACACCCTGGGAAAGGAGATATTCTTCAACCTTGTCCTCTTCATCCATCTCCCTGAAGTATGAGTTTTCTTGGTGAGTTTCTTCTTGGCTTTGCTCACTGTAGGCTCTCCCATCCCCCATTTCAGACATATCTTCACCGGAACTAGAATATATGTTACTTCTGGATGAACCTGAGGAGGAAGTTTTCCTAGCTACAAACAGGAAAAACAAGCACAACATAAAGAGTTATTTTGTTATCTCCCCCTATATCATTTCCATTAACCAGCTGGTTAAATGTTTCCATTCAATTTGTAACCCTATTGACCTCAGAACCATCAAGGGTACTGAATGGTGCTCTGGACTAGAGGCAGGAGCCCTGGGTTCTAGGTTTGGTTCTATCACTTATTAATTCCACAACCCCAGGAGTTCATTTTCCTTCACTTCTAAGATGAAGGTGCTTGAAGTTGTGTGGCCAGTGAAAAGAGCTTTGTATCCAGAATCAGAGGACCTAGGTTCAATCTTGGCTCTCATGTCTGTAACCTGTGTGAGTGTGGACAAGTCATTTAAGATCCCTGGGCCTCCATTCCCTCATCTTCACAATGGTGGGTTTGGACTGGATGACTTCTAAATCCCTTTCCAGATTGTTTCTATGACCCTAGGACTAGATGAGTTTAGATCACACAAGGGCATTCAACTAAAAGTCATCGGGTCTAATCCCTTCACATTTTACAGATGGGGAAATTAAGGCCCAAAGAAAGTGAATGACTTGCCCAAGATCAGATAGACAGCTAATGACAGAGTTGGGATTCAAACTTAGGTCCCCATACTTCCATACAGCTTCCACTATACCAACCATGCCCCCACCCTCTTTACCATCTCCTACAGTTCTAGATATCTTTGACTGTTCATGGATGGAACAGCTCAAAGATTTAGGGATATATATGCCTACTTCTATTAAAAATCAAATACATTAGAATGCTATGAGGTTTTAAACAGTGGCTACAATCTGACCAACCAACCCTTCTGACTTGTTCTGTTCCAAGATGCTTTAAGAACAGTTACCAAATTTTGAAGACCTACAGTAAATATCCATGTTACAATATAATTAATCAAATAATATTACATTGATGGAACTAGGGGCAGGGTTAGGGGATCCCTTGGATATTGGGAGCTTAATAAACACTTGGATTAATAAATAAATTTAATTATTTCATGCTAACATATTTACATCAGTATACAATGGTACAGATAATGTATAGCCCCAGAACTGAACAGGAACAGGATAAGAAAGATGGCACCAGAGACAGTAGGCAGTGCTTTGAGGGATACTGCTCCCTAATATCAAAGCACATCTTCCAATCATCCTTCTCCTCCCACTGATGATTTACAAGTGTGTATTCTACTGCACTTGTGGGAGAGCCAAGATGGTTGGTAGCCCAAAGGTCAAGAGAAAGCCACATGGTGGGCACAGTTCGACCCTGGCATCTTACCAATTAGAACTCATCGATGAGAAGCGATACACAAGATACAGGTATTTGGTTAGAAATGGACATGGGAAGGTTGCATAGAATGAATGAGGAAAGAGGGTGGACAACTCAAGGGCTCCACCAGTACCTGAAAAATACTAAAAGAATGGAAAGTGGAGCCAAGATGACAGAGTAAAGACAGGGAACCACCTGAACCCTCCCAAATTCCTCTTCAAGCAACATTAAAATAATGCCTCAAAATGAGCCTGGGAGTGGCAGAGCCAACAACTTTACAGCCTAAGACAACTTACAAGGTCAGCAGGCAAAGTATGTGTCAGTGGCAGGAGAGCGGAGTGCAGTCCAGTGCAGGCTGCCCCTGGCAAGGCATCATCCCCTGAGCCCTGGCACAAGCCAGCAGCAAGGCCCCATGCCTCTGTACCAGGCAGCCAGTGGCAGGACATGGCAGGCAAAAGCCAGCAGCAGGTGTTAGTGACCACTGAAATGGCAGCAGTGGATTCTAGAGCTCTCAACCCACAGATGGTGAGGAGGTCTGACAACTGGTCAAAAGGAAATTACAAGAGATCCTTTGCTGGCTTCAGTACAGGACCCAGTTGCATTGCCCACTCATGGTTCTAGATCACAGTCACAGAATGAGGGAGAAAATTAGCAGAAGCACAGTTCAAGAGTGGAAGAGAGTGCTTGTGGTCACTCAGAGAGCACAGCACAAGTGAGGAGAGACCTGACCACATGTCTCTTTAAATTATACAACTTTGGGGAACTGAAACTTACAGACTCCTCCCCCATCCCCACCCCCCAGAACCACCTTTGAAAAGAGCAGTAACTTAGAATGGTGTCCCAACCACACCAGGAGCAAAGCCAAATTTTAACATAAAATTAGAAGTCAGGAAAAAGATTGGAAACATGAGAAACCATCCAAAAAAAACAAACAACAACAACAAAAAAAAAAACTGACCATAGAAAGCTACTGCAGTGACAGGGAAGATGAAAACATAAACTCAGAAGAAGACAATGAGATCAAAGCATCTACATGCAAAACCTCAAAGATAAATGTGGGTTGGTGTCAGACCCTGGAAGAACTCAAAAAGCATTTATTTTTTTTATTGTTTTTTGCTTTTTAGAGGGGGAAAGGCAAAGGCAATTGGGGTTCAATGACTGGCTCAAGGTCACATGGCTAGTAAGTGTTAAGTGTCTGAGGTCAAATTTGAACTCAGGTCTTCCTGACTCCAGGGTTGCTGCTCTATTCAGTGCATCACCTAGCCACCCGTCAAAAAGGATTTTAAAATCAAAGAAGAGAAGTAGGGGGAAAGGGGGGGGGGAAGAAATTAAAGTGATGAAGGAAAGAGTCAACAGATTGGTAGAAGAGGAACCAAAAATAATGAAAACACCACCTTAAAAATAGCCCAAATGTTAAAAGAGGTACAAAAAAAATACACCAAAGAAAAGAATTCCTTAAAAGTTGAGTCAGCTAAATGGAAAAGGTGGTACAAAAACTCACTGAATAAAATAATTACTTAAAAATTAGAATTGGGCAAATAGAAACTAATGACTCCATGCAACATCAAGAAACAATGAAACAAAATCAAAACAGTGAAAAAAATACAAGAAAATGTTAAATATATCATTGGATAAAACGAATGACCTGTAAAATAAATCCGGGAGACATAATTTAAGAATTAATGGACTACCTGAAAGGCATGATCAAAAAAAGTTCCTTGATATTTTATTTCACAAAAGTATCAAGTAAAACTGCCCTGATGTCCTAGAAAAAGAGGATAAAAAAGAAACTGAAAGAATTAACTTATCACCACCTAAAAGAGATACCAGAATGAAATATGGAAATCCCAAGAATATAATAAAATCCAGATCTTCTAGGTCAACGGGAAAATACTGCAAGCATCCAGAAAGAAACAATTCGAATATCATTAAGCAACAGTCAGGATGATACAAGATTTAGCACCTTCTACATGCATGGATCAATGGGCTTAGAGTATGATATTCCAAAAGGCAAAGGAGTTAGGATTACAAGTAGGAAACACCTATGCAGGAAAACCGAGTATAATCCTTTGTGGGAGGAAAGTGGATATTTAATGAAATTGAGGATTTTCAAATATTCCTGAAGAAAAGACCAGAACTGAATAGAAAATCTGACTTTCAAACATAAGTCTCAAGAGAAGAAAAAAAAGGTAAATAGAAAAGAGAAATAATAAAGGGTATAATATGGTTATATACCCTACATGGCAAGATGAGACTTGTAACTCCTAAGAATTTTTCTTCTTTATTTAGACAGTAAGAGGAAGTACATAGACAGAGGGCATGGGTCTGATTTGACTATGAGGGGATGCTTTAAAAAATAAATTAAGTTAAGGGGTGAAAAAATAGAGAAAGAAAACTATAGAACAATTTCTCTAATGAATATCAATGTAAAAATTTTAAAAAAATTATTAGCAAGGAGATTATAGCAATATATCAGAAAGATAATACACTAGGACTAGGTAGGAATTATACTGGGATTTCAGGGCTGGTTCAATATTAGAAAAACTACTAGTTTAATTGACATGTTAGCTTTCTTTTTCTTGCTATTATAGAAAATATGAAAGAGAGAGAGAGAGAGAGAGAGCTGAGTATTATAAGAATACAGGTCATTCCCCAATTGACAAGTAGTCACAAGATATAAACAGGCAGGTTTTAGAAGGATAAATTAAACCTATCTGTAGTCATATGAAAAAAATGCTCTAAATCCTTATAGATTAAAGAAATTCAAATTAAAATAACTCTGAGGTTGCACTTCACACCCATCATATTGGCTAGCATTAGAGAAAAGGAAAATGATAAATGTTGGAGGGGATGTGGGAAAACTGGGAGACAATGTTCTATTGGTAGAGTTATGAACTGATCCAACCATCCTGGAGAGCAATTTGAAACTATGTCCAAAGGGTTACAGAACTGTGTGTCTTCTTTGACCCAGCAATACTCATTACCAGGTCAGTATCCGAAAGAGATCAAAGAATTGAGCCTAGTTTTTCCCTTAGTGGGATATATGCTTTTAACATTCAAAAACAAGCAAAGAATGGGAAGAAGCCTAGAGTGGGAGCACTGGAAGATTTATAGGACATGGACCAAAGTCCCACCATGGGAAAGGGAATGAATAAGTTCCAAGGGTCATGTACAGGGCAAGTGCCCATACTCTTGAAGGAAGAAAAATCAATAGCAGTGTCTTCACTGAAAGGCCACTGGCTGAGCCATCTCTCCCTTGAAAGTCACTGCCACCACAGCGAATATGGGCCAGGGCAGGAATTCCACATGACTGCAGCCTCAGAATTCTACAACACATCATCTCCCTTCTCCGGGTCTTTGCTCAGGCTGTGCCTCAGGCCTAAAAGGTTCTCTTCACAAAAAACCTCCCTTTCTGGCTCAGCTCAAGCTATACATCCTGCAGGAACCACTTCCTGACTCCCTTGGGCCTTAGGAAGCCCTGGTCTCCAGACTTCACATGGAATCCCTGATGTCCTCCCCTATCCTAAAATTACTTTGCATTTATGTGTGTAGGTTGTATAGGTTGTTCTGACTTGGCCATGCCAGTGATAGGTGTCGCCAAGAGAGTACTGTACAAATATGGAGATTTGAACATGAATGGACTTATAGCCACATTACAGATGCATATCTACATGCACACATATGTATATGTGCATACACACGTCCCTATGCACACATCTCTGTCTACATCCGTTCCCACCTCCACCGCTGCTCCCAGAGAATGGAAGCTCCTTGAGGCCAAGATTTATTTCCCTTCACTTTGGTCTTCTTTTCCCCCAGTGCTTCAGGGTGATGGTTTGTACATAGTAGGTACATGGTATATGAGAACCCTTTAGCTGGGAATTTAACAAATTTCAGAAGCTTTTCTGAAGAGACCCCCACCTTTCACAGGGATCTCTGTTTCTTATGAGTTCTAACTCAGGAGTCGTAGCATTGAGGAAACAAGAGGCCTCTTCATTCCTTTCCCCCACCTCACTTCAGCAGGGGGGAATGGCCTCTGGTTTCTAGGTGAGGTCTTTCATTCTGACCAAGATGGCCCCTGCCTGCGCCATTCTTATTCCCCATTGACGCCAGTGCCTATCCCTGGCCTTTACACTTCCTTGTGTCCTCTGTTCATGCCAAGGGCCTTCCACATGGCTCTGGGCACACATAGCAGGCAGTGACCTTTCACGGGGCAAGCTCCCAGTCTACAGGAGAGAGTTTTCGCTCTGACTGGGGCCATAATCGAGAGCCTTGACGTGTCTCATACCCAAACTTCCAAAGACAGAGAATTTCTGTGTCTTTGAATCTTTACCTTGTCATCCTCCTTCCATTAATCTGACGTAACAGCCCCTAGAGGATTACATATACAGATGTGTGACGTCTCCTCCAATAGGTACAGATTCCTTGGAGACATCTTTGTATACCAGGGACTGAATAGATGCTTGTTAACTAACACACTGATAGAATCCACAGTCAAATGCAAGTGTCATGCTAACATCCCAAGCGAAGTCTTTGAACTAAGTTCAACTCCTCTTTCTCATCCCCTTTTTATTTATCTTTTTTTCTTTGTATTTTATCACTCTGCAACTACAATTGATGCTGTATCAGATGGAATAAATGGGGGTGTCCCCACTCTCCCCTTAACTCCTTCCTTAGCCCCGTCTCATTGTCTCTGGATGATTTCAAGGGTCTCTCCAGACCTGAACCTACATCAGGAGTTCACAAGCCTTGGTAACTACCCTTAAAAGCAGACTGCTATACACCACAAGGAATAAAAATGCTTTTAGCAGCTAAACCGATCAACTGCAATTCCAGTCTTCTCCTGCCCCCTAGCTACCAGGGGCCTGCACCAGACATTTCTCAGCAGGATCTTTCAGGCTCTGATTTATTGCTCTATTTCCACAACTTCTCAAGGGGCATCTGCTTTCTAAATATCAGTCCAGGTGACCAAGGTCACTTCTTCTCCATGCTGTTGTACCAGTCCTGGTGCATTAGGGACCATGGCATCCCCCACCCTGATGATAAATTTTGAAATTGTTTATAAAAATTTCTACAGCAAACAGTTTAATCAACATTTTTCATTAAGTACAAAAATAACTGGGATGCCAAGTTATACTTTCTCTGAGCTTCCAAAAATACTCCTATCTGACACCTGAACATTTACATAATGATTCCCAAGACTGGCTAATCGCCAGGCTTGACAGCATAAAGCAGAGGCAGCCTGGATGGAAAGCCTTCCTCGGTCACAATAACGTGGGCTCAGGCTACACTTCTCCAGTGCCTGGCTACATGTCCTTGGGCAAGTCCCTTAACCTCTTAAAGTGACCCTAGCTATAGAAAAGGTGCTAACCTGCATTAGAAGGAACTTCTTCATTGGAGATTCCTTATCCTAATCCTAATTACAAATCCAGAGGAAAAACAAACAAAAAGGGCAAAGAAAATTTTTTACTATTCTATCTTTCTCCAGAGTAGGTAGACTAGAAAGTAACAAAGAAGTATGCCTCATTTTAAAGTCTATCTATGAGACACCTCCAGACAAGAGATCAAGAGAAGGGCCTTGAAACGTTGAGAGGGGCCTTTCTCCCCTAGAACTTCATTCACAATTCTCTCCAATTCCATGGCGTAATTCAGTTCCGCTCCCATGCCTTGCTCATACAGTCTCATACTGACACTTTCACAGAGTTAAGGCATGTAAAGGCCCAACGTCAGTGATAAATGTGTCAGCCAACATGGAGTCCAGCATGGTGTGATACATAGAGCCTTGGCTTGGAGGTCTGGCTTGGACTTCTCTCCCTGGGGCACCCACCCTCTTGATGGTGTCCATACCCCAGTCACTTAGTTTCAATCCAAAATTAATCTGGATTTGCTTTGTAGACATTTTATATAAAGTCAAAATTCCCAGTAGGCACTTAATAAGTACTTGATTGATTGGTGTAGTGGATAGAGAGCTGCCCACAGAGTCAGGAAGACCTGAGTTCAAGTACTACCATTCACACATACTGACTGTGACCTGGGCAAAGGCAGCTTTAGAAGACTACCAGTTGTCAACACTGTTAGATGTTTCTCACAGGGAGGTCCTTACACTGATAAAATCACAGTTCCATTAAAAAAAACCCTTCCCCCCCATATTCACTCATTCATGTACATGTCGTTTTCCCCATCCCACCCCCAGCAGACTGGAAGTTCCTTGAGGGCAGGGCCTGTTTTCACTTTTGTCTTTGTTTTCCAAGTATCATACACAAAGCTTGGAATGTAGTAATAACATCACATCAAATAATCCTTGCTGCAATGAGACAAATGGAACTGAAACATCAGAGTTGAAAGAAACAGGAAAGGCTGCTTGTCGGGCCCAAGCCCTCTCCTCCCCGGCCAGGCCCAGTACCTTTCCCCTCATTCCATCTGACAGGACAGTCTTTGGGCTGTTACCCCAAAATGGTGTTTGGACAGCCTGATGCTTGAGCCTGGGAGCCCGGGCCAACTGCCCCTGCCCGTCCTTGTCTCCTCCCCCTGTGACTGTCTTTTTTTGTACCAAGGCACGGGAAACACTCTTTTTGTCCATACACACTAACACAAGTAGCACACAAATGTGCTTTTCTTTGGCAACTTAAAAAAAAAAAGATGAAAACTCCACATTTTCTTCCAGAGATGTCAGCGAGCAATTGTTCTTTAGTCTTAACGCCATGGTAATAATCCTGGATCAAAGACGCTTCATTCGTGCGTGTCTGAGTGCACGTGTGTGTATGTAAAGATGTAACATGGTTAAATGGTAGAAGCCTCAGAGCAGATCACATTCCTACTACTTTTACTTAATTTTCCCTCAGAATTAAAAGTAGCCACCACTTCCAGATGTTTTCTAGAAAAAATATTGCAGCAAAATGTTCCATCCATGAGCAGAATTCCCCAGATATTTTCTCTGTTCCAGGAAAGACAGCCTCTGTGACACAGTGGAGAGACCTCTGGGCATGTACTAAAGAGAACTGGGGTTCAATGTTACCTGCTATGTGACCATGGACAAGTTATAGAATCTCTCTCAGTCTCAGTCTCTTCTGCTGTGAAATGGACATAGTTACCCCAGGGGCCCACATCATCCTCCGACCCATCAGACCGGGCTACTGTGAGTCTCCTGCCATTATTCCAGATATCTTCTGGGGTTTGTACTGCACAAGAATTCAGCAAGTACTTTCAACTGTGTGGCCTTACACCGACAAGAAAAATAATAAAGTGACTGTGCAATGATTGGTATGTAGAAGTCCCAGTGTGGAAATTCTCTCCACTTATGCAGATCACCTGCTTGTCTGTAACCTATGGTCTAGAGTGTACTGGGAAATGCATGACAACTGGCTTGTGAAAAACACAAGATGCCCTTTCAAGTTTAAGAGGCTCTATTTGCATTTCTCTGCCACTTTCTTAAGTCTGGACAATCAACAAACAGCAAGTCAAGCCCGAGTCTGTAGGTGTGCCAGTTTGGGAGGCATAAAGGCCACTGTCCTACAAGAAGCCTGAAGCCAAGGAGCCCTCAGTGCCTCGAGATCTGAGCCTTCATGGATGTGGCTTAAGAGGACCTAAACCCCTGATAATGCAGGCAGAATGCAAACTTCTTTGTGCCTGGGAGACTATGGGCTGAGTCTCCGTGCCTACAGACAGCGATCTCCCCTCACAGGAAGGCTGCTGGCCCATTTAAATGGGCCATTCTCCAACCCACCTCCACACCCTCCCAGCTTGGTACCACAAACATGGGGGGGCATGCATCTCGGACATCTCTGCTGGGGACACACAACCCATGCATCACTGCAGCCAGCATGTCACATTGTCACTTCTAAGGCTGACTTCCACAATCATGAAAAGGCTTCACTTTTATGCACCACCTGCCCTAACCCTTGGAAGCACATATGGGTTCACTCAAATCAAACAGCATTGATTGTACACCTACTATGTGCCACAAAGAGCTGGGGATGTAAAGAAAGGTAAAAGATGACCCCCCC
>NW_027185852.1:65634-137041 GCF_028583685.1 Petaurus breviceps papuanus | reverse complement strand
GAGGGAGGGAGGGAGGGAAGGAAGGAAGGAAGGAAGGAAGGAAGGAAGGAAGGAAGGAAGGAAGGAAGGAAGGAAGGAAGGAAGGAAGGAAGGAAGGAAGGAAGGAAAAGATTATCTGTCCCTCTGCCAGTCTGCCTCCCTGCGGATTGTCTGTCTAGGTCTCTGATTCTCTGATTTCACCAGCAAAGGAAGCGCCCCTGATTCAGATCCACGAAGATTCCAGAGCTGGAGGCACTGAATGGCCCTGTGATTTGGCCAGGCTCCCAAGCCTGCACATGGCAGAAGACAGTCATGGACAAATGACTCTGCTGTGCCCAGAACCCACACGTGATGGGTTTGCAATGTCAGCATCTCTTTAAGCGGTGATTCCTGACATCATCAGTTACTTCATGACTCTGAGCATCCCTGCTGATGCACTCATTCTCAAGAACAAACAAGCATTGTCTACATCCTTTTTTGGTTTGATCAAAGAAAATAACTTTGTCTTAGAAGATCTGAATATGATCACAAGAAGGTAAGCTGATTAGTCCAAGCAAAAATAACCCCCTGACTGCTGTGTTTCCCCCAAACCATCCTGATTATTTATGAAATCAGCAAACTAATCATTCATTGAAAAAACACAAAATTAAGACACCTTTTGATCAAAGCACTGATTCTAGCATACAAACCTTTCCTTTCTTTTTTCACCTCCCCATTCTCCCCACCCCCAATCTGTTTTCTGATTCTGAAGGCTTTTCTGTTTTCAAGAAAATAATCAAGTCTTTCTTGCAGCTGCCACCTCTCTTTCATCAAAGGCTTTCCCTTTCCCCATGTCACAGAGGAATATAAACATCAACGTAATGTTCACATGTACTCTGAGAAAACAGCCCTTTTATGAAGCATGCAAGTGAAAGAAATATAAATGATTGGTGCTTTAAATAGAAAATCTGCCTGGTATAATGGGTACAAAAGATGTATAGAGAACTGGCAGATATCAGTGGGTGGTTTATTCACATCGCGGGTAAACCACAAATCTGGCTTTCAAGTTTACTGAGTTTATTCTACCTACTTGCTTTGTTGATATCAGATCACTCAATTTCAAAGAGTTCAACAAAAATAGAGGTTGGATTGAATGGCCTTAAATTCTCAAAGGAAAGTCATCTTGGAAGGAATGGGAGCCTGTCAACATTGAAATACTGGCAATGCAATCACACGCGAGCTTAACAAGAAAGAAAAAGAAGCATCTCTAAGGAGATGGATGTGGCTACACAGGGAGCTCACGGATGACCACAGAGTTAAAATGGATGTGCAGGAGATGGAAACTTGGGGAGGGACCTGACAGCCACTTGAAGAGTGGTACAGGCCTGAAAGAATGGGGTGAGAAAAGGAAATCCTAGGATGAGCCAAGGCTAAATGTGTGAGGGGAAAGATGATAAACAGAAGAGACAGAACCACCACACAGGAAATATGGGATGGCAAGAAATGACTAAGAAATGGAAGAAGTGCTCAACACCATGGCTTAGCTTCTATTTTTTTTTATTTTCCTTCCAAGGATAATGATCTTCCTATGGGGGATAATAAAACAAAAATGATCATGAAGAAACCGAAACCCCTGATAATCACTAAAATGTGAAGGGATTATTAACTCACTAGCCATCGATATATCCCAGTCACCTGGTGAGTTCTTAAGGCTCAGAAAGGACTTGGGATAGGGGATCTTTGAAGAATCATGGATAAATGAACTAGAGATGAGCAAAGGGATGGACCTTTTTTTAAAAGGGAAAGGAATGGAGGCAGCTGTTGGGGATCATGGAAAGAGCACCGGGCTTGCATCTCAAAATTTAGTGAATGTGTGACTCTGGGCAAGTCAATGAACCTTTCTAAAGCTCAGATTCTTCATATGTAAAATTGGGTAAGTGATTTCTGGGCTACCTCTCCAGAAGGTGATTGTAAGGATAAAGAACAGAATGCCTGTAAGGTATTTTGACCAATGTATTGTGTTACAGAAATGCCAACTATTAATCTTCTTCAAACTATCAGCTGGCGAGCCTGATGCCAGTTTCTGGAGAACATTCTAGAATGGATGACTAGAGCAGAGTTGTGAGAACTCGAGTCCTGATCAGGTCACAGCAGGAAGGGAGATGCTGGTCCTCATGAGCCTGCTGGGTCATGCTGGACGGTGCACAGAGCCCATTTCTGGCATACAGTAAGCACTTCATAAGTGTTTACAGAATGCTTGAGTTTAGAGGTGGGAAAGATCATAGAAATCATCTACTCTAAGCCCTTCATTTTACAAGTGAGGAAACAGACCCTCCCGTCACCAAACCTCAATCAACAGGACCTTCCTTTGCCTGAGGACAAGCAGATTTAGTTTAGCAGCAGAGTCAGGATTGAAAGTAGAGTTCTTGCCATCCCACCATGCTATTTCCTATTGTGGAAGGCACTCATGAAGCAATCTCTCATGGCAGTCTTCTGAATAAGATATAAATTCAGTATATATATTCAGTGTATATGTATATAGAAAGAGTATAATACACGTATATTTATATATTCAATATGTATATTATATATATATATATTCAGTGATACAAATTCAGTTACAGTACAATTACATGGTTCATAAGTGGTTGCAAGTCCAGACAAACAGAAAACTGATCACTGGTTTAAGGCCCAGACAGTAGAGTAGTTCATCCTGTGTAGTCGGTGCACAGTGGGGGGTCCTCCCAGTCCTTGCTGTGCGGCAGACCCATCACCAGGAGATCCCTTCAAGGGAACTCAATGGATCAGCAAGCTTTTATGAGATGTCCGCCACAGACCAGTCACTGCTGTGGGCTGGGGACACCAATACAAAGGATGACAGAACCCTACTTGTAACGAGCTGACATTCTGCTGGAGGATGCAACAAGTGGGAATAAAGAGCACACACCAGAAAGTTATCAAATTCCAATACCTACAAAGTAGTTCAACTCAAGCCAGCTGGAATGGGGGTGGGGAAGACCAGGAAAGGCTTCATGCCAAATCTGGTGCCTGAGCAGCTCCTTAAAGAAAGAGAGGCAGGTGGCTAGGTGGTACAGTGAATGGAGTACTTGCCCTGGAGTCAGGAGGACCCGAGCTCAAATCTGGACTCAGACACTTAACACAAAAACTAGCCATGTGATCTTGGGCAAGTCACTTAACCCCAATTGCCCTACCTTCCCCCCTCCAAAAAAAAAAGCAAAAAAATAAAAAAGAAAGAAAGAGATTAACTCTGCGAGGTGGATGGAAGGAGAAAGTATGTTCCAGGCATGGGAGACAGCCGGTGCAAAGACACATGGATAGGGTTGGGGGGCATTGGTAAGGACCAAAGGAAAGGTCAGTTTGGCTTTAAGAAGTAGAAAGGTGATTACAGCACATAGAGAGCTGTACTTGGAAGAAGAAAGACCTGAGTTCAAATCTGCCTTTAACCCTTCAGGGTAGTGTGACCCTGGAAAAGACACATTATCTTTTTGCCTCAGTTTCCTCATCTGTAAAAAAAGGGTCAATAATAGCACCATAGACTAATATATGTAAAGTGCTTTGTAAGCCTTAAAGCACCACAAAATTGCGGACTATCATTATCATCACCAGGAAACAAGCCTTGGTGTGGCATCCAAAGGAGTGAGTGGGAAGAGCCATTTTCCTGACAGAGCCATGGCCACAAGCCTAGGATAAGCTGGATGCACCCTGAAGCCGGGAGCCACAAATGGCCAGGGAGGCAGCAGAAGGAGCCGGCTCCTGGCAGAGCTCTCTTGTCACTCAGTCGTCTCCATCATGTCTGACTCTCCGTGACCCCATTCAGGGCTTTCTGGGCAGAGAGACTGGAGGGTGCTCCATTTCCTTCTCCAACTCACTTCACAGATGAGGAACTGAGGCAAACAGGGGGAAATGACTTTCCCAGGGCCACACAGCTAGTAAGTGTCTGAGGCCAGATTTGAACTCAGGTTTTCCTGACTCCAGACTCAGCACTTTTCTCACTATGCCCCCTCGCTGCCGTCTAGAAATCCTGCAGGATCCTCAGGCAAGGTACACGCCACAGGTCTGAACATAGCCACATGTGCTGTGGCAGACCCCGGGACATCAAAAATCCTGGCAGACTTTGGTCTTCCACATCACAACACAACCAGCCTGCTTTGTGTCCCCTGCGAGAAAATCATCATCCCTCTGCAGAAGGTGCATATATGAGCAGCAGAGAGGGGCTGTCTGGGCCATGTCTCTCCATCAGGGAGAGAGGTACCCTGCAGATGCTGGCACCAAATCAACCCTAAGCTAGGACCTTGGGGGCGGGGTTCAGGGCTGTGTCTTGCTTCAGGATGGGGCACAGCAGAAGAGAAGGGACTGTAGCTACAGAGACAGAAGGGACTTTATGACCATCTCAAACATCTTCATTTAACAGGAGAGGAAACCAAAACCCAGGGAAAGTTATGGGACTTACCCAAGGTGTTACTGGGGAGGAAGGGACAGAGTAAGATATTGAAACTCAGAGCCTGTGACTCGTGTCTGAGACTCTTCCACTGCCCCATGCTTGCTTCTCACAGTGTCTCCAGACAATGCCAGAGGCATCTCCACAGCGCTGCAAGACTGGCAAAGAACTTCATGTACATGATCTCAATCAACCTCCACAGTTATCTGGAGTGTGTGTGGTCCATTTGTCTGTATTATTTTGTTTGGTTGGGAGGAGAGTCCTGTGATTTCTCTGGTGTGGGGGAACTCCTGGTGTGAAAACTCCTTCCACAGATACAGATAGTCAGCTCATCTTTAAGGTCTTAAGGTGTTTCTTGTATCTCTGAGAAATGACTCGTCCACATGTGCCTTGACTTCATGGCCAGTAATCCATCCATTACAGCACATGGCTTCTCTTCCGTTATGTGTTTGAGATAACTGAAGGTGCTCCCTATCCCACTGACCAGCCATTAGATGTTAGACTCATTCCTCGTAATTCTGTTGTGCTTGAAAAAGGCCTTAATTGAATACAACCCTTTCTACGACACTGTCTAGTTTCATTTTTCTAGGGATCATTTTCAAAAGTTGGTGCTAGAGTGGTGTACAGCTAGTTAAACCTGTGTTTGAAAAATCAGCTTCGCAGGTACAAGATGAGGGAGGAATAGCTAGGCACTGGGGTTTTTGTTTGTTTGTTTGTTTTCTGAAAAAGATCCAAGGATTTTAGTGGGACACATGCAAGTCAATATCATGTTATAGCAGCCAAAAAAGCTCACATCACCTTAAGTTCCAGTGACAGGCAGAGGTTTCAGGAATATAGAGATTATGTGTACTCTCTGGAAAGCCTACAGACTGGACATTGGCCTATGTATGCTACCCATAGGCTGGTCTCTGCCCTGGTAAGACCATATCTAATGGATGATTTTTACAGATCTACCATGTTAGGAAGAGGACATTGGGGGGTGGCCAGGTGGCTCAGAGAGTAAGAGCACCGGCTCCAGTGTCGGGATGACCTGGGGATCAAATCCGGGCTCTGATACTTAGCACCACACCCAGAAATAACTGTCCATGTAACCTTGAGCAAGTTACTTAACCTCAATTGCTTTAAAAAAAATTAAAAAAGGAAGAGGACATTGGTAAGTGAAAAGGGCATCAATAGAATGGCCCCAAGTTGGTAAAAAAAAAAAAAAAGGCCTTGGTCCAAGTCATAAGAGGACCAGCTGAGGGTACATGATTCCAGCCTTGAGAAGGGAAGGCTGGGGGCAGGGCTATGAGAGCTGTTGTCACATCTAGGCAGGTTCATCCAGGGGTCCTGCACTCTATCCATGTACCATCTGCTACCTCACCAGGAAAATCTTTGTCCTAATTGGAGGCCACACAAAATGGAAAAGGCTCCTTTGGAAGGTGGCTGTAGGCACCAGCTCCCAGAAGGTGTTCAATCAAACATCAATTAAACAAATGCTTATCTTGCACTCACCTTTACGAGCTATTCTCTTCCCCCTCCCCAACTAGTGTGTAAGCTGCTTGAGAGTAAAGATTGTTTCATTTTTGTTCAGTGTCCTGGTGTCTGGCATGGAGCAGGGCCTTTAAAAAAGCTCATTTGAGAGAACTGAATTCTCAACTTCAAGTCCAATTCACTATCCATTATGCAACTTTTATGCAATTTAGTAGTGTTGGATCAAAGCTGAAAATCCTAATCAGTATGGGGAGCAGGGGCAATTTTTCAGTGACTCACATCAAGTAATTGGTAAGATTTCTATTTATACCATAGCTGAGTGATTATTATTTGTATCCCACGTGTAGGCTGACCCCTCTTGAAGGAAAAGGTAACCTTTTACCTTCTTGAAGTGCCTCTGTGCATTCCAAGTTCTAAAGTACAATGAGGTGTTCTGAAGGGAAACAGAAGCAAGGCTTCACTAGGGGGGAAGGATGGAAGGTGGAGGCAGGAAGATGTCCATCACCAAGAAGGCAGAAGGTGTTACACAAAGTGCCAGCGAAGGAGAAGGGACAGTGAAACACTGGCAACGAGGAGGCAGACACTGTTAGGGTGAAGCCTGTGCTTGCTGTTTAAGCAGTGACAGAGAGGAGACAGAGGTTGTTTCTGTTCTATAAGAGACCATCCATGAAGGGTCACAGTGATGAACTTTGGGGATATTTCAGCCCCTGAAAGCTGCTGCATCTATCTGTTGACTTAATAGCATCAAGAGAGAGTTTACTGTCTTCCGAGGTCACATCACCCAGGCATATCAGAGAGCCTTCCAAGACTTACCAGAACAGAGGAGGGCTAGGCACGAATGTGGCTGCCGAATGGAACACAGAAAGTATGACAAAATATTATGCAGTCTTGGGGGAAAACACCTGAAGACCACAGGGGCACAGATTGTGTTTTCCTCACTGCTGACTGACCTTTGAAGGCAAGGGATTCAAAAGCAGAAAAAACATCATTAGGGAAATTCTCATCTGGCTGAGAAGGTAGTATCTGAGAATGGGATCTGATGACAGGTTCCTGGCCAGTGATGGAGTGCACCTAACAAAGGATGGTAGGAATGTACTTGCTTGGTGTCCTAGGAACAAATGGGGAGTTCTAATAAAAATGGCGGGGGAGGGAGAAGACTGTGTGCATTCAATAAGCTGGATATTATAGGGAGTAACAATAAGGAAAGAACAATAGTGGAGATGCCCACAAGTCCAAGAGAGACAGAAACCCACAAGAGTCGCCACTAGTCAAACCCCCGACTTCAAAAAGCTATATACAATTCTAAAATGGGAAGGCGAGAACAAGTCCAACTCAGGCTCTGATTCAATGAAGAGACAGGGGAGTAAGCACGTGTACAGTACCTTCTATGCGTCAGGCACTGTGCTAAGCACCATTTTTCTTTTTTCACAAATATCACCTCATTTGATCATCACAACAGCTCTGGGAGAGAGAAGCTTGGGACAGTGGCCCCTGCACCCCAGGAGCAGAGCCCAATATTAAAAGCCACAAAATAGGGCAAAAAGCAAAAGAGAACCTCAACCATAGTGAGCTTCTATGGGACAGGGAAGACCAAAACATAAACTCAGGAGAGGACAGCATCCCCACTCTAGTCACATCCAAAACCTCAGAGGAGAGTACGAACTGGTCTCAAGCCCAAAAAGCCTCCTTGGAAGAGCTCAAGGAGGGTTTTAAAAGTTAAAGAAGAGAGGTGGAAGAAGAATTGGGGAAATAAATGAGCAGTATGCAAGTGACAGTCAACAGCTTGGAAAAGGAAGTACCAAAATCCACAAAGAAAACAACTCTTTAAAAAGTAGAACGGGCCAAATGGAAAAGGTACAAAAGATAGACAAGCTAACTGAATAAAATAATTCCTTAGAATTTAGAATTGGACAAGTAGAAGCTAATGAGTCTATGGGACATCAAGAATCAATCAAATAAAGCCAAAAGAATGAAAAAATAGAAGAAAATGTAAAATACCTTATTGGAAACACAAATGAGCTGGGAAAAAAAAAGATCCAGAAGAAATAATTTAAGAATTATTGGACTACCTGATGGCCATCATCAAAAAAAAGAGCCTGGATATCATCTTTCAAGAAATTATCTAGGAAAACTGCCCTGATATGCTAAAACCAGAGGGGAAAATAGCCATTGACAGAATCCACCAATCACCTCCTGAAAGAGATCCCAAAATGAAAACTCCAAGGAATATTGTAGCCCAAATCCAGAATTATCAGGTTAAGGTAAAAATATTATAAGCAATCAAAAAGAAAACAATTTAAATATTGTGAGGCCACAGTCAGGATTGTACAGGACTTAGTAGGAAACTGATTAATTGAAGAGCATTTTCAGAGGAGGGATTCAAAGATGCTGAAGGGTCTTGGGTCCACATCATAACAAGATCAGTTGATGGAATTCATCATATTTAATGTGGAGAAGAGAAGCCTTAGGTTTCCGGTGGGAGGGGGTGAGGTGAGGCGGGAGAGTTGTCTTCAAATATTTCAGGGCTATTATGGACAGGAAGAATTAGACGTCTCCTGCCCAAGAAAATAGATGGAAGTTATAAGAAGGCAGATTTAAGCTTGACGTCAAGAAAACCTTCCTAGGAATGAGAGCTGTCTTCAAGTGGAATGAGCTCCATGGAGCATGTAAAGTCTACCGTACTTGGAGGTCTTCAAGAAGAGAAAGTACAGTCACTTGCCAGGTATGGTAGAGTATGGATTCCATTCTTACATGGCTTGGATCACTGAGGGATCTTCCATCTTTCCATTTCCATGTTTCGCCCCAACAGGGCAGAACTGGCTTCTGGGTGGAAAGTCACCACTCCATCCTAGTATTTGCAATAGAGGATACAAAGAAACCCAGACACAGTTTAACAAACACCCTAGATTTGGGGAAAATAGATCTCCAAGTTTTCAGAAGAAGCATAATCAAGTTCCCCTGGTCCAAACTTCTATAGGAGAAGTCAATCAAGGAGACATGGGCAGTGCTCCAGAATGAAATGTTAAGGATACAATGAGAAGAAATCCCAATGAGGAGGCAAAAAGGGAGGAGTCTAAACAGAACACTGAGGATGCTCAGGAAAGTCACCAATCAGCTTAGATTTCAAAAGAATTGTAATCCATCAACAGTCAATCTGGACAAGCTTATATTGAGTGATTACTGTGCTAAATGCTGAGGGTACAAAGAAGGCAACACACAGTCCTGGCTTTCCAACAACTCACAGTCTAACAAGGAAGACAACATTCAAAGCAAGATGTGCACATAAGAGATATACCACGCAAGTGGGAGGTCGCCTCAGAGGGAGGGTACTACTGAGTTGAAGGGGTTGGATGGGCGAGGATGGAAGGGGTCTTGATGGAATCCAAGGAAGGCACAAAGCAGAGGTGAAGTAAAGAAGATGGAAGAAGGAGCAGGTAAAAAACGATGGATATGAAAGTATAGCACAGTTATAAAAAAATGCCAGGAATGCTAGTGTCAGAATGAGCTGAGGTTGCAAAAGGAAGCTAAAGACAACTTGGGGTTGGGTTTTGTCATAGTTAAAATGGAAGAAAAGAGAGGATCAGAGCAAGACCTCTGCTTGGGGTGGATGGGACATTAATAACTGACAAAAGGGAGGGAAAGGCAGTTAAATTGCTTCCCTTCTGTTTTCTCTGCAAAGAATGACCTTTGCAATAAAAATGGAAGAACCAAAAGAGCTGATGTCCAAGGTAAGTGCAGGTAAACAGAAGAGCCCTGAGCTGTCCTTGATGGGTTCAGATCACTTAATCTGGTGGACGAATTGTTAGGTGCTGAAAGTCCTGGCAAATGTGACTGCTCAGTCACTATGCATGGTGCTTGAAGGATCATGGGACACATGAGAGATCCCATAAAACAGCAAGTTTGTCCTGGATTTCAAGAAAAATTAGCCTGAAAACTCTAAACCAGTGAACATGACTTCAGGTCACTGAAAAATCTAAAACAGAATTTTTTAGATGCAGCAAATATTTAGAAAAAGGAGTCATATTGGCACCACACTCCCAAAAGATTAATCAACATGCCAGTGAGCCAACAAGTATTTAACACATAGTATGTGCACTGTCACTTATGAGAACTTGGGACACAAGGAGCTTCCAGTCTGAGAAGGGAGACAACATGCAAACATCTATGTACAAATAACACGTAGCTGGGGTAAGCTGGGGGCAGACTCCGACAGAAGGCAGGAAGATTAAAGGAAGGCTGGGAAGCCTTTGCACAGAAGGTAGGACTTCAGCTGAGCCGTGAAAGAAGCCCAGGAAGCTAGGAGGCAGTGAGAAGGGTGCACCTTCCAGGCAAAGTGGGAAGCCAGTGAAAACACTCGGGTTTGGGAGATGGAGTGTGGTGTGAAGGAACGACAGGGAACCAGAGCCACTGAACCGTAAAGTGTATGGAGGGGAGTATGGAAGCAAAAGCCTGAAAAGGGAGGAAGAGGCCAGGTTATGAAGGGCTCTAAAAGCCAAACAAAGGATTTTCTCTGTGATCCTGGAGGTAATAGGGAGCCACTGCAGTTTCTTGAGTATGGTCAGAGCTGCACTTTAGGAAGATCATTTAATAGCTGAGTGTGAAGTGAGGGGAGAGCGGAAGCAGAAAGCACACACAGGATATCAGTACAAGGGCCCAGGTGGGAGGTGACAAGGGAAGCATCAGAGGAGGGAAGGGGGCACATAGAAGAACTCATAGGTCATAACACCCAGCCCTAACTAGGGCCTGGATGGGGAGGTGAGAGAGCAAGGAGTCGATGGCACCTGGAAGGGAAGCTGAATGACCAGAAGGCAGTCTCCATGGCAATAGGAAAGCTGGAAGTAAGGGAGGGCTGGGGAAATATCTGACAGCTTCCATTTCAGATATGATGAAGCTTATGGTGCTTAAGATGCATCTAGTTCAAAATGTCTAATAGGCAGCTGGAAATGTGAGGAGGGGTCAGGAGAGAGATCAGGGCTGGGCAAGTAGATCTGAGAATCATCAGCACAGAGAATGGAAACCATGGGAGCTCAGGAGACCACAAGGGAAAGAGAAATGGTGGAGAGAGCCCAGGACAACCCGTGTGACAGCCATGGTAAGCTGAAGATCCGGCAAGGAGATTGAAGGAGCGGTCAGTGAGGTGGAGAGCCAGGAGAGGGCAACGGGATGAAAACCTGAAGCAAATATCAAGGGAAAAAAAGGGTGCTTAGCAGATATCCTCGTGCTGATATCCTGTGTGTGCTTTCTGCTTCCGCTCTCCCCTCACTTCACACTCAGCTATTAAATGATCTTCCTAAAGTGCAGCTCTGACCATACTCAAGAAACTGCAGTGGCTCCCTATTACCTCCAGGATCACAGAGAAAATCCTTTGTTTGGCTTTTAGAGCTGCAGGAGTGTCTAGAGGGTGAATATTAAGAAAGGGCCATTGGATTTGGCAATTAAGAGATGATTAGGAACTTTGGAGGGAGCAGGTTTGGTCAGACACTGACAGAAGCAAGACATAGGAGAGGAGTTAGAAGACAGGAAGTAGCGATTGTAGATGTTTGGCCACAGAAAGGAGGTGTAAGAGAGGATAGCTAAAGGGGATGCACAGGTCAAGGGAGGGTATTGGGGGGACTGGAGATTAGTGGCAGAATAGGAATAACAAAGGGCACAAGCGCTCAAAGGGACCGGGAAGGGAAGAGGGGTCACTAGCATACATAGTGGCATGTGCCTTGGGGAATGTAAATTTAGCTTACCTAGCAACGCTTTGATGGATCTTAATTCTTGGGGTACAGATGGGAAAATGTGAACTAGATTAGTTGGATTCAGGATTGAATAGCTAGACTCGAAAGGAGTCATTAATGACTCAACATGAACACGGCAGGTGCCATCAGCGGACCATCCCAGGGACCAGGACTTAGCTTTGTGATGTTTTCACATTGTTTTCCAAAAAATTGGATAATGATGGGAGATGGCATCGTCGTCCAATCTGCAGGTGAAAGAAAGCTGAGAGGCCCAGCAAAAAGCACAGGACCTCAAAAGATTCTGATATGCCAAAGCCCCAGAGGAAACCTAATGAGACAAAATTCAATGTAGATAGATGTGAAGTCTTAGAAATAGGTTCAAAAATCAGCTTTACACGTAGAGCATGAAGGAGGCATGGTTAATTAGCAGCTTTTCTTTAAGAAGTTGGAGAGGGTATCACTGAGCTACAAACTCATTACAAGTCAGCAGTGTGATACAGAAGTCACAAGGGTGATGCAATCACGGACCCTACAAAGAGAAACCTAGTTTCTCAAAGTCTAATGGGCTGCCTTCAAGATGAAACTGGGCAGCGACTGGTAGGGCAGATGACAGAAGCTGTTGGAGAGGAGTTGGACAGATGGCCAGGGAGGCAGCTTCCAACTCTCAAATTGAGTTTTTTCTGTGATGTAGGGATATTCAACATGAAGATGATCCCAGAGAACGTAAGAATTTTTGTCATATATCCAGAGAGAATGGGGAGAAGAGGAAAATTTAGAATTAATATCAGAGGAAACTTCCTTAATTTGGGGCAAGGGCAAGAAGGGAGTAGCACTGTGATTTCATTTTGTGGGCCTCTGATTCCTCTACTAATGCAAAGCAGAACATTTCCAGTCATGTAGAGAAGAGCACTGACCCTGAGAGTCAATGGCTTGCCCCAGGTCATGCAGCCAACATATGGGAAAAGTGTGGTGGGAACTCAGGTCTTCCTAGAGGCCAGGTCTCTACCTGCTACCTTATGGGGCTTTCCAACTATATAGCTCAGCAGCAGTGTGCTGGGCCATCCAGAGGAATGGTTGAAGCCTTCCAACAGGGGCTTGATGACTTGTCAGGCAGGGGATGATGGGTTTTCGTTCTAGGAGACCCTTTCCAACTTTCCAGTTCTGTTATTTGATTTGGGGAGTCAGAAAAAAGGATTCCTAGAGCTGGATTCTGGATGGGGTATGTGGAGAAGGGTCACTAAGCCAAAGTCAGAGACTGAGATCAAAATACAAAAATAAGGCATGGCTTGATCACTGTCAACTGAATTTGCACACCCATGGGATAATGTGGCCTGTGGGCTATGCTCCCCCACAGGTGCACCTTCCCTTCTCTCATGCTACTAATGATTCCCACCTGTGCTAGCACCGAGGCATAGAGAGGTGGAGGCTGAAGCCTCTGCAGTCTTTCCAATGATTGGGAAAGAGAGCAAGACACAGTGGAAGAAGGACTCCATGGGGAAGGACGTGAGCTCTTATATACCTTAAATGCCTCTTATGCTACCTTGAGCACCTTCATGTCTCTGAACCGGTTTCTTTCTATAAAATGGGTTTGCATAAACCTGGCCTGTTTCATGGCTGTTGCGGGGGGCGGGGGGGAGTGTTGGCGGGCAGGAGAAATCAAATGAGAAAATGTACATGGAAACTCTTTGTGAAATGTTATATTTATACAAGTAGAAATAATTTCTCATGTGTCCTGCAAAGCCTTTACAACTCCAATATTTATCACTATTTCTTCAATACTTTAGGTATTTAGGTGTTTACATCAGTGCAAGAATTCCCTTCCCTGATGAAGACTGAAAATCTTTATGACTTAGAAGATGATATTTGAGAAAAACTCTAAAAAAAAAAGATAAAATTAAATTAATCATCCTTTGGTTGACCACGTTGTAAACCTCACAGAACTTCTGTAGGTGGGTCCTTGAAAGATGCAGCAGTTTTTCCAGCCTATCATGGGTAAGGGCTTGACAGCACTGTACCACCATTGGCAGAGCCTCAGAGAGCCCAGCCGAATGGAGCGAGTCCTTGAAAACAAAGGACAGCATTTTATGAAGTGGAGAGGAGCCATTGGGAAAACAAACAATTGTTTGTTTTTAACTATCAATAAAGCATTTTGAGAGTAGAAATTAATTTCAAGACTTGATAACATTTTTTTTTAAGCAATCGGGGTTAAGTAACTTGCTGAAGGTTACACGGCCAGTTATTTCCAGTTGTGGTGCTGAGTATCTGAGCCGGGATTTGATCCAAATCATCCTATCACTGGAGCCCGTGCTCTTACTCGCTGAGCCACCTGGCCGCCCCAAGAGTTGATAACATTTTAAAATATACTGCACTCCTTAAATAAACAAAAGCTGACAAAAAGCAGTTGTGCCTACAAACCAAATTCTCAGTCATAGATGGGTCTTAGGTACCTTCTAATAAGCCTCACTGTGATTATTGCAAACCCAGGTGAGGTTGAATTTGTATCACTAATAGATTGAGCAGGAATTCTAATGAGGAAAATTGAGAGTTTCTTGGACCCACAAAAGTCAAGTTTTCCTGACATCGTCTCAGTACTTCAATCTCTAACTTAAAATGAATTCCAAGGATATTAGGAACATGATAAATAGATAGATAGATAGACAGACACAGATAGATAGATAGATGGATTAATAGATAGATGGATAGATAAGTAGATAGATGATAGATATGTACATATATAATATAATAATAAAATATTTAATGTAATATGTAATATATACACATATCTGTGTGTATGCATATATGTGTGTATTCAAATTTAAATAAAAACAGGTGCAAATTGAATTTCTGTATTGCTTGTCATCTGGAATTCCATAAAATTATGGTTTCCTTCATTAGTGAGATTATAATTAATTAAATAGTATTTATTAAACACCTCCTGTGCTTCACATTATGATGATATGAAAACAATCCACAATTGGCCCTCCCAAATACTTGACTGACTGAAATTTTAATAAAGGAAGACTCACATGTACATGTACAGATACGTGATATATGCATAGGAATCCATTTGGGCTTGGAACACTAGTGACTGGCTGGGGATGGGGATCAAGACAAGCCCCATGTAGGAGTGGAACCTGAGGCAATCCTTGGTGAGAGTTAGCAATTCTAGGAAGCTGAGGAGGGAGGACATTGAGGGTATGAGGAAAGGCACAGAGATGGGTGGTTGAACATCACGTACGAGAAGTCGGGTCAACAAGCATTAAGTGCTTACTACATGCCAGGTGCCGGGCTAAGCTCTGGAGAGATGAAGAAAGGCAAAGAGAGAGTCCCTGCCCTCCAAGAGATCAAATTCTAATGGAGAAGGCAATTATAAATAAGTAAGTAGATAACAGAATAAGCACAGAGTGATGGAAGGTAACCTCAGAGAAGAAGACATTGACAGCTTAGGGGACCAGGATTTCTGGTGCATGGGCTATCTGAGCTGAGTCTATACAGTGGCCAATTGTGCTACAACCTAGAATATCTAGAGAATGGGAGGAAGTAGTAAGCCTAGAAAGGTAGACTGGAGCCAGACCCTGAAGGGCTTTGAGTACCAAAGACAAGGGGCATTCGGTCCTGGAGGCCATGAGATCCCTGGGGGATGAGGGAGAAGACATAATTAGACCTGCTTTAGAAATATCACCTGGGAAAAAGTGAAGGATGGGTTGGAAAGGGGAAAGACTTGAAACAGAAAAACCAGTTAGAAGCAACAGACTTCCTAAGAGGGGATGACAGTCTAAAGTTGCAAGATCAACCATAAGAGTGAGAGGAGATGACAAGGGATGGATATATAGAATGATGGCTCCTAGGCTATGGAAGGGAGGAGGATGGGAGGGACGGGGAAGAGCCAAGGTTGACAGTGAGCTTAGAAACCTGGGCAACAGTAAAAAGGGAAGTTTGAAGAATCTGAAGACCTGATGGTAAGGATCTTCTGTTGGTCATCTAGATTTTGAAAAGTCTGCACGACTTTCAGTGGGAACTATAGGCATGTGGTGCTGCAGGCTAAGGAGAGAGGCAAAGACCAGATGTAGAAATCTGGCAGTCATCTAGAAAGAGACAGAAATCAAACCTATGGGGAAAATGCGATTAGATTCGATTAGGGATTCGATCATTACATTTTGTGTGTTGTGCTTACATCTGTAATGGTCAGTGAGTGATTTGGTCAATCCAACCCAAACTGAAACCTTCACCAGGTCACTTTGATCAGATTTTACTAATTATGTAAATGGGCAGCACAGCGACTTCATTTCGATGAGGCATGTGAACAAAATTCTAAAACCCACTAGAATATACTTGTGTATCAGGCATCGCTCTCTTGAAGAATTTGGCTTTGATGAGGTAAAAAGATCCATAGATGGAAAATGTTGGTCAAAACATCTATAACAATCTGCTTTCTCCATCAGGGACAGCAGAGTCAGCATTTGGGTTCTGTCCCCAGTGTTCTTTAAGAGGGAGTAGAAATAGTAATAAAGCAAACAAAGATGGGGAAAACATATACACCAGATAAAGCAAATACATGCCAAGTTCATGCTGGGGAGGGAGGGGAAATTTTTGATATTTAAGAGAAGAGGAGGATACCAAACCCTTAGAATGACTGACTAACAACTACCTACGGAAAAAAATGACCACATCCCTTGTTATTGACACACACACACCTAAGCTTTTATCTCACCTAAATCTTTACAAGAACCCCCCTCCATATGATGATGAGGGCACAAGGAGGGAACAGGCAGGATTTCCAAAACGCCCACACACGTGTTTACAGTCACAGTGTTCACTCTAAGGTATGTAAAGGATTTTTTTTTTAAATCTGGCAGCAGTTAGTATTTGCTGACTATAAAAAAAAGGTTTTAGAGAAGCCTGGGGAAAAGCATTGCCTTCTCTCTCCTCTAACAGGGTCGCTTGCATTCATTATTAAGAAGAACTGCATTTCTATAGCATTGTAAGGTGAGTGCATCTCCTCTATAAATATCACCTCATTTTGTCCTCAAGACAATCCTGCAGCACAGATGCCATCATTATCCCCATTCACCAATGATGGAGCTGAGGCAGACAGAGATGAAGTGTCGTACCCAGGGGCACACAGCTAGTGCACATCTGAGGCTGGACTGGAACTCAGGCCTTCCTGACTCTGGATGGACTAAATGAACTCTCAAGTCCTGTCCAGCTCTATAAATCATGGTCCTTTGGTCCTATGTAAGACAGAGATATTTTAGTTTAACCACCCTTTGGTGACTGGTATCAAATGAACCCTAAGACAGGCAAAGGAATAATCACCGACAGAAAGGGAGTGCTGCGCCGTGGAGGAGACACCATGTGATACCCAAATGGAAATGGGCTCCTAGCGAGTGCAGGGAGGTCCTCTCGGTTTACCCATCTGTGAGAACACTGGGCCTCTTCCAAACTCAAGAGTTTGGCCTAAATGTCCCAAAAATGACTTAAATAGTCTGAAGAGGGGAAAAAAGTAGCAGATGATGTCCTGTTGTCTAAACCATATTTTGCAGCTGGATGAGCATGCGCCAAAGTGTTCCACTAGTCTACAAAGCTTGAAAAGATGATACAGATTAGATAAAACTGGGATCAGAAACAAATGGGACAAAGACAACAGACTGCCCTGTTCTTGGAAAACTGTTCTGCAATTTACTAGAAATCAGCTCCTTGAGGAAGTACAAAAGGCCCATCTTCTTCTTCCCGATTGTCCCAGTGATGCCATGTGGCTACAGCACCTGCCTGATCACTGGTCCTTCTCCAGATCGGGGCCCCACTCTCGCCCCCCACAGCCCATTCTCTACAGCCTTCCAGCAATGGGGCCCTGCATATGGACCAAGTGATAGTGCAAGCCGTCACATCTGCCCACTCTCTCTACTCCAGAACACATCTCCATTCTAGATCTCTGGTCAGCCCCTTACAAATGTTGGGGATCCACTCCCTCCAAGACAATCCTAATCTCTCCTTTCTGGTATGATAAGCCTCCTTAGTGGGGAAAACAGAGGCAAAGCATGGGGAAGCTCTGCCTTCTCCACACCCATGTGCCTCAAAGCAGCAGCACTCGCCCTTTGGTGATAGATCTGTCCCCCAATATAGAGAAAGTTATCTTTGTGTAAACAGTCTCAAGACGGTTTGTTTGCTTTCTGAGCTGTGGAGCTCTGGACGCACTTTAGTCTCCCCTTCTTGCCATTGTCAGTCTGCCTTGTGAAATCTATGCTGATATGTTCCCTAGACACCCACAGCACTCCTTTTAGACCACTCCCCGCCAGAATTGGCTTTGTGTCTTTACATTTCCATTAAAAAGAGCTTCCCATCCCTCCTGGGTTGGATTTCCTTATAGAATTTTAGGCTGTGGAATGCCACCTAGAGCTTTTCTGAACCCCAGAATGTCTCTTGTACTAAAATCTAGAGTGCATGCTGGCCCACCCTTGGCTTTATGTTTTCTTTGTCACAAACTTCCAAAGAGAGGAATCACTCTCCACCCTCAGTGCTAATGTCTCCCATCCCAGAAACCAGGCCCTCCTTGTCAGGGAAAATGAAGTGCAGAAAAGAAATTTCTCTCATTTGTTCCTCCACCCTTTGAAGAATGAAATTATCATAAAAACAAGTCAGGAATTTTTCAGCTTCTCTTCTCAAGAGAAACGTGTTCTCCAGCCGAAGCCTGGGTAATTTCTGTCCATTATCACTACCACATTATGCATCCAGGCCAAGTTTGGGATATCTTGCCTGCATCACTTATCTATTCCCTCTTCCTGGCCAGGTGGTAACTAGTGTTCTTGGATGCCAACATCATTTCTATCTCTGTGTATATGTTCTTCGCTCAAAATCTCTTTACCATGATTCCTTGGAGAGAGAGACAGAGAGAAACAAAGAGGGACACGCAGAAACAGGGATAAGAGGAGATAGGGGAGACAGAGAGATAGAGAACCAGAGATGAGACAGGGGGAGAGAGACAAAGAGAGAGACAGAAAGAAAGAGAGGGAGAGAGAGACAGACACAGAGAGAAAGGCAGAGAGAATGTGCATTATTTAGGGTCATGCATTTGTGGCTGGTTCCTTTCTTGGATTTTGTCTCCTATGGATTTCTGAAAGTTTCCTCCCATTATTCCTGCATTTGCTACTGTCTGTGGCTTCCTTGTTTAGTGGCTATATGCAGGCAATATTGTCCTCTCCATCCATCCCCAACCCTGCTCCCTTCATTTTCAGTAGAAAGTGTTTTTTGCTGTTTAGTTTTTAGGAAACAGACAAATGAGCTGGAGAGCACACAGAGGAGGGTTTGATAAAGGGTATCAAGACCATGTCATACAGCAGTGATCAAAGCAATAGGGGAGAGAATGAGAGCCGCGATCAGTCTCTGATGGACTTTGAGGAAGACAAGGGTTCTGTTTTGTGTGATGGATACAAGCAGCAAAGAACCTTGAATTTGATTTCAGAGGGGAATTACTTGCTAGGAGTAGAGGCGGCTGCATGGGAAGGTCATGGATTGTCCCTCACCAAAGGTCATTGAGAAAAAGGGTCTGATGGGTTGTCAGACATGTCGTAGAGGAGGGCTTTACAAAGCTATGGGTTGGCCCAGTTGGGATGGGGTCCCTCCAATGCTGAGGCTCCATAATGTTCTAGAACATTCCTTCTGCCTTGCTCCACAGTGTACAAGAACGTGGACCGAGCAATGCGGGGTATGGTAAGGTGGAAGGAGGCTTGGCAACCATCACAGCTATCTAAGAGGTCCTCAGAACACAGTGAGCCCCCTGAACTTGCCAGTACCCAGAGGCCGGGTCACCAGGTCACAAGGGTTTTCTATTAGGGGCCCTAATATTGGGACACCAGCAACTAGATAACATCTAAGTCTCCCCATGAGGAATCTCAGGAAGACCAGCTGGTTGGATGGTGTGGAACATGCACCGCATGTGTGGAGGGGCTTCAGGTGACAAGTCTAGAAACACAATTCTGAGTTCCACGGGGAAGACGTGCAAAGACCTTGCTAAGCCTAAGATTTACATTTGTCCAACTTTTATTGTTTATGCTATGATTGCTCCCACAATTCTGGGGAGGGAGAGGTATAAGCTGGACAAACATGAGTTCCATTAAACAGATGAGTGAACTGAGACTGTGATTTTCCTGAATTGGCACCACGCTGGGGCTGGAGCCCACAGCTCATGATGCTAAGGTCTCCCAGCTGTGCTGGGCTGCCTGTAAATCACTGGTCGTGTTCACTCATGCCATCATCCTCCTGTGATAAACTTCTTCAGTGTAGAAGCACCCGACATAGAAGATAGAAGTCACAGAGGGATTGTTCCTCCTCACTGAATTCATCCCCTCAGTTTCTAGGTAAGGCTCCGCCCAGAAACTAGCCACACGTCGTCTACCTAATCCATCAATGGACATGAGTTATCATGGGTCCAATTTACATAAAGTAGCTGCTAGGAACCTGTAAAGAGCCCATTTTACTTTTGGTCAAAAGTATGAAAAATGGGAAAATTCCATCTCTATGTTAAGAATTAAGCCGTTACATCCCGCATTTAAAAGAAGCTAACCTTGTTTGGCGTCCTCCGGGTCATCATCCGAGCACCCATCAATCTCGTATTTCATATAATTGGAGGTTTCTCGTATTTCCTGGAATGAAGTTTCACTCTCCTTTTCATGGTCTAAATTATCTTTTTCATCATCTGAGGGTGACTTTGACCTTCCATTCATTTGATCATCGGTCTGTCCGTCTTCATTAACTTTCTCATTTGATTTCTCGTCATCAACTTCAAAATCTTCATCATAGTCTGAGGAAAGAAAGCCTTCGCTTAGAGGCTGGAAATAGAATCCCTCGCACTGACCCTATTTCAATTTAATGAGGGTTTTGACTTCATTAGTCCCTGCTTCTCTTTGCCTTTATCCCCTTCTTTTTCACACAATTAGTGGACACAGGAGAAACTGTGTGGCGCTAACAACAAATGATGGGTGATCGCAAGCTAATACACAGCCGCCAGCAGCGAAACAAGAAAGCCCAACGCCAAGACCGAAAGCAGACGGAGGGTCATTTTGAAATGGACACAGGCCATTACAATGAATAAAGTGGACAAAGGAAGGCAATGATAGGGAAAAAATAAATGAGAGAGAAATTAAAAACGAAATGAACAGACTCATAATAATAAGAGTTAATTTGGAAGCTGAGCAACAGAGTACTTTGTATGAAAGATGAGCAAAATATTTGGATATCAAATTAATGAATAGAGAAGTGGAAAAATTCAATTAATCAGGTCTAAAGGCACTAGGGAGGAATGTGGCCAATATTATCTATTCTTTGGGAAATAAGTGGACACCAAAAAGAAAAAAAGGAATTAGGAAGCATATCTCATTCGGAATGAAAATCGTACCCATTACCCAGCCCTCTAACAAATGAAATAATTCTATTTCAAAGCTGGACCTTCTCAGAAAGTAAAATATTCCTATTACGGCCACTAATTTGCTACATTCTCCTCAGAGAGGCAACAAATCCATGGCAGGAAAGGAAATTGTCACATCAGATAAACTCAAGCTGTCTCTGGTGGCCGTAATTTTTCACCTTTCAGATTTAATTGTCCGCCTGCTTCTTTCCACCCACATTTTTTAAATGTTGAAATGACAACATGCCAAGGAAAGAAAGCAAAGGGCTCTCGTGTGGAACCAATTAAGCAAATAAACAATTATCTATAAAAATGAAAATGAGAGAAGGAAGTGCCAGCCTTGGTTTGGATATTAGGGGAGTGTCACTCTGGGCCTTTTACAAGGGTGGGGACTGACCCCACTGGATGAATTGGGAGCTACGCATTTCCTGCAATGCAAAGAACTTAATTATCAAAACCAAAAAAAGGCAGTAAATCTCAACACATTAGGAAAGCCACACTAATTCAGACAACCCTGTAAAGCAGCATCAGGAGAAAAATATCAGAGTTGACAGAAAGAGATCCAGGGCAGCTAAATTATGCTGTGGATAGAGCACTGACCCTGGATTTGGGAGGACCTGAGTTCAAATACAGCTTTAGACACTTGATACTTACTACCCATGTTACCCTGGGCAAGTCACTTACCCAACTGCCTTTCAAGGGGCAGGGGGAGAGAGAGGGAGGAACAGAGGGAGGGGGAGAGACAGAGACAGAGAAAGAGAAGAGAGGGGGTGAGAGAGAAGGGAGAGAGAGAGATAGGCAGATGCTACCTCAGTGACTTATTCACCACTTGCCCTAATCTCTCCTCTTTCAGCCTCATTATACACAGGCCCCCAAACAGGCCTTCCTGCTGGTCTTCACAAAAGACGCTTCCTGCCTCCCAAGTCTGCACGGGCCTTCACAGGGTGGGTCTGCTGTCCTGGAATGCATTCTGTCCTCTGCTCCACCTGGCCTCCCTACCCCCACAAAGGGCTAACGCCCCCTGTAAGTGTCAAAGATAGAGAAGTTTGGACTTGCAAAAATATGAGGGGCCCCATGGCACCTTACCATCTTTAAATGAGGCTTCCTGGTTATTTTCAGCAGGATCTGGTCCCGTCTCCTCATCTCTTCCCACCCCTTCCTCAACACAGTCTTCAACATTCTTCTCATCTTCTGGAGTTGGACAGGCTGCTGGCGTCGGCCCCACGTTCTCCACTGCACTTAAATTTTCACTCGGTTTCGTTAACTCTTCCTCTTTGACAGGGCCCTCATTGACTTCCATCATCCCTTTCTCTCTTTTTGGAGGGGGAAATGGCTTTTTATCAAGTCCCATTGAAATGATGCACCTTGGGAGAGGAACAGAAAGTCCACTGTGACACTGAGACCCAACATGAGGGCCCCCCAACACTTGCTTCTTTGTTCAGCCACTTTCCCTTATGACATATTAGGAAGGCAACTTAAAAAAAAAAAAACTTTAAAAAAAATTTATTAGCAGATTTAAACTGAAGCAAGAAGAAGACATGGCCAGTGAGAAATTTGTTTTGCTTGACTATGTATAAATGTGACAAGGTATGTGTTTTTCTTTCTGTTTATTTTCTAAATGGCAGTGTCTAGAGATAAGAAAAGGAAATTAAGTTTTTGTTAATTAGAAAAATAAAATGTGTATTAAAATGAATTTTCAAATCTCAGTACCAGAAACATATAAGTTAATAACTTCTTACTCATCAAAATAACCTTACAAAAGAACAGAGAATTCTAAAAAATAACACTGGCTTATAGGCACCCAGGTGTTGATGTGAATGGGACCTGAGGGACCAGTCATTCCAAGCCTTTCACTTTACTGATAAGGAACTAGGGTTGGAAGATGCTAAGTGACTCCCCCAAAGGCCACACAATTAGTCAATGTCTAAGGCAGGATGCAAGCTCTCATAAGCCATGACAAGTCCAGCTCCCTAACCATCACGCACCCCGCTGCTGAGTCAGAGATTCCAACTAAAATGTGCGTCTTAAAGCATATTTTTTTGGAGTGGGAAAACACCGCACATCTACCACTGCCTACATATCACGTTTCCCAGAAGCAGAATTTCAAAGCAATGTAAGGCTTGTACACAATCCCAGAGGCAGGGCAGCGGGAGCTGTGAGAGCTGAGGCCTCAGGGAATCAGCTTCCTCCTCTCTGAGACCATCTCCATGGTAACACAGAGGCTTGGGAGCACCTCAGCTTGGGCCGTGGTGTTCCTTAGGTGGCTCTCATCCCATCACCATGGAGCTCAGGGTGTGAACAATAGAGCAAGGCCCCCGTGGGCCTGGACCTGACGGTCACAGAGACCCAAGGAGTCCGGTTACCTGGAGGATGTCCACTTACCCGCTGCTTTTTTCTGTTCTGTGCTCCTGTGTTGCATGCGT
This sequence comes from Petaurus breviceps papuanus, assembly GCF_028583685.1. Lineage (NCBI taxonomy): Eukaryota > Metazoa > Chordata > Mammalia > Diprotodontia > Petauridae > Petaurus > Petaurus breviceps. Next base: position 113,605 of record NW_027185852.1, on the reverse strand, counting down.
CCCTTGGAAAGTAACACAATGGATAAGTGCAGGAAGGAGCCGGAGCTCTCGGGCACAAAGGAAGGGATGGGCAATGATTCTGTGCCAAGAAGGTGACTGCTCCGGTGGCCTTGACAACACTCCCTCGTACTGAGTTGTGTAAATAGAACCCCCTGACAGCCCGGTAACTATGCTCTAAGCCTAGACCTGAGGCTCACGCACCAACCCAAGACGCTGTGTGCAGGGATGGCCAGAAGGCCAGGAGCTCGGGGCATGCCTGGGGCCTGGTGCTCTCTCCAAGAAGCCTTCCTTCATCCTCATCCTCAACCTACCGGATGATGCCTACCTGTAGGGAAACTGCATCACATCTAGTAGGAAACAAGGAATGGGGGAAACAATGAAATAACAATCCAAAAAGGATTAAAATCATAGCTTTACCCTGAAAAGTAGTCTGTGAGACCCACACTTTCTCTGAGAGGCAACATGGCACAGCATGGTGAACTCAGAACTGGATTTGGCTAAGTGATGACCGTGGTGCCGGCTGACTCTCCATGTGGCAGAGGCCAAGTCTCTGAGCCTCAGAAGCCTCACCTCAAAGATGATGGGGCAGCCTCATTTATCCTGAAGGTCCCTCCCGGCTCTCAAGCTCAGATCTTATCATTCTATGAGCTAACTGGAAAGCAGGGTGGCTCAGTGGGAAAAGGCTGGCCATGGAGCTGCCCCCACATGACTTGGAGGCCTCAGCTTTCTTAGGTGGGCTGCGATGACACTAAGGTCCCTTCTGCCTCTTACTAAATGGCCTCCATGTCACTTCTAGCTCCCCCTCTCTGATCCTGAAATCATGTCCCTCTCCCTATGTCCTAGCTTATGCATTCCCAGTGGGAGCAGGATGTCTAGACATCAGGAAAGTCATCATCTCATAACCGATAACAGAACAGGAGAGCCCATTAGGCTCATATCACTTACCCTCAACCTGGGGCTCTAAAGTGGAACGAACAACATTTTCTCCCCCTCTACCTCACAGAGATTCTTTTGAATGGATATAATGCTATGTGATAAGTGCATTGGGTTCCTCGGAAAGCAAAAGGATATGGCCCTCAGGAAAATAATGACTCTGCATTACCTTTTCACAAGGAGCACAGACTCTTAGAGCTGGAATAAGGGAGATTAGAGACAGGGTGGGGAAACTCCCCATTTTACAGAGAGGGGGGACCTCAGGTCAAGAGAATGAAGAGACTTGAACAAGGTCTCACTGCCAGAGAGGAAGGGTCTATCAGTGTCCTTGCACTCAAAGCCTCGAATCAGGACTGTGGACAGCTCAGCTACCTCCCAATTTCATAGACTCCACACATAGACCCGCTATTGCCCATCTGCTTAAGGGAACTGGGCACACAGAGTGGGCACAGAGACTGTGCTTCAGTCTGGTTCCTATGATCCTGCTTCAGGGTATCCTTTAAGGTGTTGGTTTGGGTTTCTAAAGCTCTAAATAGGCTGCATTCTAGTTGGTTTTGTAATGATTTTCCTTCCCAGATTTCTTAACAGGTCCTGAAAACAACTGGTGCCTTCTTCAAAGACTGCCCATGCTCAACTGACAAATGGCATGAGACACAGAGCTGGACTTGGGAGTTGAGGAAAACGTGGGTTTAAATCCTTCCATTAGAAACTCTCTAGCTGAGTGGCCCTGGGTAATTCTAAACTTTTGGCTTCAGCCCTGGATTTGTCCTCAGGAACATGCCTGGGGTGCTGATCCCACAGAGTTGTTGGAGGAAAAATTCAGATAATAAATACCAAGAATGTGGCAAAACTTCAGGTGACTCCAGGCCAGCAAGACCTAGGATTGAGCCATGCTTTGAGACCACATGCCTGCATGGCCTGGACACATCACCTAACCTTTCCCAGATTGAGTTTCCTCCTCTACGCAGTGGGGACACTAAGAGTCGTCCACCCCCCGGGGATGTTGTAAGGATCAAAGGAGAGCCATATTCAGTGAACAAGCACTTCCTGTGCAGATGTTCTACCCATCTTTAACTTGTTATATCAAGGCCAGTTATTGAAAAAGCAAACAATTTGGACTATTTGGACACTGACAGAACTAGGATGGTAGGCACATCCTGCCTTCCACCTCTGTGTCTGACACAAAGGAGGGCAGGAGCCATAACACTGTGGATGACAGAGGCATGATTAAAAAAAAGGTTTCAAAAGCCTAGAGCATTGAGTTGACATCAAGACAGTGTCATTAATCATTTAAAGCCTTACACTCAAGTTCATTAAAAAAAAGTCACCTTCCTGAGTACAAGATGGGGACACATGGGAAACATAATGTTTGGGAAAAAAGATAGTGGGGATTTTTCTTTGTTTTCTTTTGCAGACTGCAAGAGAAGCACAGCTTTGAAATAAGGAGGGCTTCCTATACAGCCTCTTTCATGCACAGTCCAACCACATGTATAGTGCTGCTGTTTGGTTCTGGGAAATCCAGCTTCGGAGGGACGTTGAGGAGCTATAGAATGTCCAGAGGAAGACAGCCATGCTGGGGAAAGGCTTTGAGATAATGGAAGGTAGGACTGAAGCAACTAGAATATTTATCAGGATGAAGAGAAATAGGCAAAGTCTTTGCAAGCAGGGAACCATTCTAGTCTTTCATTTGCATCCCTAGGACCTCACACAGTGCCTAGATCATAGTAGGCACTCAGCAAATACTGACTGATCTTCAAGAATTCGATAGATTGTGACACAGAAGTCAATCAATAAGCATTCATTAACCACCTACTATGTTCAAGGCACTGCAGTAGACCCCAGGATACCAAGGAAGGCAAATACTAGTCTCTGCTCTCCAGGAGCTCAAAGTCAAATGGCAGAGAGCTTACATACAAAGGAGGGAATAGAGGTACTCTTGGCTGCAGGAGACAGCATTAGGACCGAAGACGGCACCACCCCAGCGACCCAGCAGACGGATGAGCTGCCTTGGGAGATGGGGGTGGGCTCCACCTTACAGAACATCACAGGCACACAGAGTGGGGCCACTTGTTGGGCACAGTGCAGAGGAGACTCAGGACAGGCTAGACTGGAGGTGGTCTCTGAACTGCCTTTGAAATGTGAGATCTGATTCTATGAATCTGTATCCAACATAATGTGTGGAGGGAGACTTTTAAAGCTTCCAAAGGCTTTACACAAATATCATGTTTCTACACATTAACAACCTGTAAATTAGGTAACACATAATTAACTTGCCCAAGGACAACAATGTTGTATCTGCCATAGCCTTCCGAGCCCTCACCTCACCATGGATTTCTGGACCTTTCCGTGGGTCCTACAGCTATGCTGTCTTCCAGTGAGACTCGGAAGCACCTTGAAAGGAGGGACGGCCTCACTCTTTGTGCCGCTATCTCGGTGTGTAACAGGGCTATGCACACAGGAAGAACTTAATAAATGCATGTTCACCCACCCACTCATTTACTTATTCTTTCATGTGGAAATTCTTGACTTGGAGCCCCATGTGCTGACAACTAGAGTTTTAAATCATGCTCAGGGTCAAGATAGCCTGCCTTCCCTTTAGACCACTTTTGAGTCATCACACATGATGACCTTGCCTGTGTTTAATGCTGCTCTGGCTCTTGGAGCCCTGGCCATGGAAGGGCCTGGGCCTGGGATTCCGTCCGTCCTGAGAACTCCCAGGAGTGGACACTCCCTCTACCACTGCAAGTCAACTAGTGCTCAGCCACTTAAGAGTCTCAGCAAATTCCCAGGGTGGGGTCACCACAGTAAGATGGGTCAGGAGTGGAACTCCAGCTCACAGGCCAGGGACTCCAAAGGCCATCTTATCTAAGCCTTCCTCATACAGATGAGGAGACTGTGGACCAGGGAGCCCAAGAGATCACAGGGTTATACATTGGAGTGACCTCAGCGTACACCAAGTGGAGCCCCTCCTTTTATAGACAAGGGAACTGCATTGAGTGGCTGTCCAAGGTAGTGAGTGTCACAGGTGGCTGAGGTCTCCTTAATTCAAAGGCTTGACTTCCACCTAATCTAGGACTCCGACTCTAAGGAATAATGAAGTTTAACAAACATTTCCAGGATAATTGGGCAGATAGTCCTCTCTTCTCCTCTCCCTCCATCCCTCGATCTTTTAAATCTGGATTGGGGTGGGAAGTAAAGCAGAGCAAAGGAGCCAGCACAGCATAATGCTAATTCGTGAGCCAGCTCATACCACCTATGATGCATTAGGGTTCTACGCTGCCAAGCATGTGGCCTTGGAGAAGTCACTGCTCTTTTCTGGACTGTAAAGCAAACCCAATTCAAGAAAATCCAGACTGACCAAACACAAGCAATCGGGGCATTTGTCTGCTCTGTCAGGGGGTTCTGGGAAGGATGCTTCTAGTTTTATTACAAAGACCCCAGTGAAGATACAAGCACTACAGGAATCCAAAGGACACCAATATTAAAAGGCAAGTGAACTCAAACACTCTTGATTCTGGAGAGTAACGGCTAAACAGTCCCATAGGAGAGAGAGGCAGCCTGTGGCTTTCATTCATTCACTGCTACATTCATTCATTCATTCATTCCTTCATCCAGTAAGCAAGCATTCCTTAAGTGCCTCCAATGTATGAGATACTGGTAGGCACCAGAGACAGCAAGCCAAAAGCAAAATCATCTCAGGCCTCAGGGAGCTTACATTCTATTGGGGGATAAAGCACACAAACCAGGACCTAGGTAGCACCTGAATGGTAATGTATCCCTAAGCACTTCTGAGGGATGCTGGAAGGGGGAGGGGGTTGGGAGCTCTGGGGAGGGAGCTGGAATGAGGTCACGCATTCCTGCAAGCCCCAAGGGAAAGCATTTCAGGCAGAGGGCCCGCTGAGGCAGGAGATAGAGTGTCCCACTGAGGCACAGGGCAGAATGGCAGGCAATGAGCCAAGAAGGGGGGGCCTGATGCAAAGGGCCTCCTGGTTCTCAAATCCTTCTTTGGATCTGTTACAGGGAAGGTCTCAGAGGAGCAAGGGCTGGAGGCCCATGTCTATAATTGGGTGAGATAGTGATAACCCACTTCATAGCCCCCTAAATCTGTGGATGGGGAAAGGGGGCATAGGCAAACACAGGGACCAAACCCTCCCCCATCCCCACAGCCTCTCTTCTCATACTTGTAGCACGGAGAAGCTCCGTCGATGTTGACAAATCCAAAGTACCCATTCTTGCCTCCGAGCCGGGACCCTCTTCGATGTTTGAACTCGCAGCATGAGCTCAACCGGTCCAGCTGCATCCCGTTCAGGAAGAAGGTGAGGCTGAAAGGGAAGCCGTAATGTCGCTTGGAAATGAACTGGAATGTCTCTGAAAACAAGGAGGAAAAGCAGTGAAAAGGAGCTGCGGAGACCCGAGGCCGGCTCTGTCACAGGAACGCCACTTGGGATTTACTTGTTAGATTCTCTATGTAATAATAATAGGATCACAGCAGCTTGGTGGCCCAGTGTCAGGAAGATCTGAGTTCAAATCTGATCTCAGACAGAAAGTAGCTGTGTGACCCTGGGACAGTCATTTCACCCTCTCTGCCTCAGTTTCCTCATCTGTCAAATGAACTGGAAATGGCAGAGAGCTCTAGAGTCTTTGTCAAGAAAGCCCCGAGTGGAGTCACAAAGGCTGGACATGGCCAAAACTCTGAACAACAAAAAAATGAGGCCCACAGAGCTTAAAGAACTTTCCTAGAATCCTGCAAGCAGGAAGCAGTGAGGATTCGAACCCAGGAACTCTCCCTTCAAATGCTGCCTCCTTTCTGCTGTCCCTCAAGTCTGATAAATCTTGTTCTGAACAAAGACTCTAGAAACCAGTGGCTACTGACCAGACAGAGGGCTAGAACCCATCTTTACACCATGTATTTTACCCCAATGAACAAAACAGGCATAAAAATAACAGCTCCCATTTATTGGAGCCTTTTCAGGCTTGGACATCGAGTAAAGGGGCTCAAGGGTCCAGGAGAACTGGAGCCGTGCCCTAAGACAAGCTGGCTCCCTCACCATCCCTCCCACAGTGAGGAGGAGCTGGGCACCATCTGGGGGCAGCCCCACTTCCTAGGCCTTGGATTTGAGGAAGGAGTCTAACCAAACTGGGTGGTCAAGGGGGAGACATCATGGGATCCTTGACCTTAGGAAGAACCTTTCACTCCGCTACCTAGAGGGAGAGCAGTGCTAAGGGGCAGAGGGCAGGGGAGGAAAGAAGGACAACTGAGGCGGACCCAGGCGTCCAAAAGGCTGCAGAAGAGTAAGCAAGAGGGGGATGTAGTGGCAGCCACACTGGTAGCCCCAAGAAGGCTGCTGGCACAGGCTCTGAGATCTGCTTTACTGGGAAAGAGAGCTGTTCAAGGGGTAAGAAGTCTTTTTAACTACATTCACTAGTTCAAGGGAAAACTGAACTTGAGAGAAAATGCAAGCAGAGAAGTAAAGACCAGCAGACAGGGCTCTGAGTGCCTGAGACATGAGCACAGAACAACAGACAGACTGAGCTGTCTGGCCCCTGCAATATGTACATGGTTACACCAGAAAGAAGCACAGCACCAGGCTCCCTGGGGTCTCCTCTGGCCACATCACAGGAACACTCCTCCAGGGAGTGAGCCGCAGGCACGGGGCTACCCTGGGAGTATATATACGCTTCCTCAGGGCCCTCCTGACTCAGGGACTGATTACAAAGTAACACTAGGTATGAAAGCCTCCCTTAAAGGGCTGCACGTGACTCAGGTACTGATTACAAAATAACAGTAGGTGTGAGAGCCTCTCCTGAGCAAGCTTCCCTTAATGAGCTCCACATGAGGCCTGTGAATGGGCAGGAAGATCTTATGTCCCATTAGCATTGCAGGGACATGATGCTAAATTAATGAATACAGGAAGGCTGGGAGGGGAAGCTCATGTCTGCATGTAGCCATGCATGAACATGTGTGTGCTCATGTGAAGATTGAGTTAGGCTTTAGGCAATTTGAGTTTTAGGCAGGAGAGAGAGGAGAGAGAGAGGAGAGAGAGAGAGAGAGAGAAGAGACAGAGGAGAAAAGGGAAGGTGGTGCAGGTATTTTGTCTGGTTTGATGTTGTTTTGCCAGATTCGTCCGCTGGTGAAGGACAGTGCTGTTGTTGCAGAGGTCCTGGACCCCTGCTGTTGGTTCAGAAGCCCTGAAGGAGGATTTTCTTGTTGTATGTTTACAGAAATCCTGGAGGAGGGTCTTGCTGATGTTTTCAGGGGTCCTGAGAGTGTTCTGCAGGCAGAGAGTGAATTGATCCAATGTATCTTGTGGTTTTGTTAAGCTTTGTCTCCCCAGGACCTGAGATTGCTGAGAACTTGCCTCCGGTCCAGATGAAGAAGAGACCTCTCCTTGGGCACTGAACGCTGTGATGATTTCCTGACCTGGCTGTAGCTCAGGCGTAGACGGCCTCTGTGCTCTCCACGGCCCCTTGAGAGGGTTCACGGTGGTGATGGAAGGTTTTGTAATTCATTCGTGATCCAGGGGTGGAAAACTTGACTTCATTCTTTGGGACTGACCAAAGGAATGTATTTGGTATATGATGGAAACTCATCCCCAGTTGAATAGAGAGAAGACTTTGTGATTGACTAAATGAATGTACTGTCCAGGGGTGGAGTGCTTGAGAACTTACCAAATGAATGAGTTACCCTGTACTTTGATTTTTATTTTTCTGTGATTGTTTTGCCTTAATCTGCCACTGAATAAATGGAGTTTGTGATGCTTGTATTCTGAACCTGGGAGTTGCTTGTGCTTGGCTTTACAGACGCCAGTGAGTCATTAGTGTTAAGAAAGCAGGATCACAGACTTGGAGATGAAAAGGAGATCTGAGAGCATGTAGTCTGATCCCCTCATTTTACAGACCAGGAAACTGAGGCCCAGAGAGGTATCAGAGAGCTGGTAACTGGCAAAGCCAAGGTTTGTGTCCAGTGAGGGAGCTGCCAAGATGGCGGAAGAAGAGGGTCAGCTGAGGGTGATCAAGAAATGACAGGGGGTCACTTCACAGGCAAGTGCCCCACAAGGAAACCGAGCAGAGGAGCAGGCTGGAACACAGCACCAATGGAGATGGTTCTAAGCAGCTGTCAGGGAAGAGGCTTCTGGTCTCTGCATGGGGGTCAGGACAAGAGAAGCGGCAAGTCCATGAAATAACCAACATCTGGGTCACAGGCTTCCCTGACTGACAAGGGTTTCACTTGTTGAAAGAATTAAAAATGAAAACATCATAGTCATTTCAGGATATTTCAGAAAGGCTTTTGCAGCGGCCACACTGGAATAAGCTGGCCACCACTGACTCTGCCATCTTCCCGACAGGGAGCTAGGCATTGATATGGAGGGAGGGAAGGCTAAGGGGGACTAGTCTCTTGTGTGAGGTCAGGGTGAGCTCCTTGAAGGCAAGTACCAAGTCACTTTTTATATCTGTATCCTCAGTACTTAACAAAGCGCATGGCACCTTGTAAGCATTTGGGAAATACTTTCTCATTCATTCGTTCATTTAGATTACAAAAATACCAATGGAGAATATCACTGACAATCCCCTAATGCAACCCACTCACCACACAGTCGAAGAAACAAAGACCCATGGAGGTCAAGGAGTTGGCCAAGATCAGGCAGCATGCTGGTGGTGGAGATGGGAACAGAACCCTAATCTCCTCATTTCAAGTCTTTCTCCTCAGTCATTTTCTATTTTCAAAATGACTCTCTATTCAACTTGTAAAAAACAGTTAATGACCGAGGTGGCATGGGAGAAGTAATCAGCATGGGAGAAGGAATCATTTGAAAGCCCAGGACGTAAAAACAAAGGGGTCATGAACAACAATGAAAATAAAGGGCTGTATTTTTTCATGGAAAAAAAATGGATCTATCACATGACTGTAAAATTATGTTGCTGTGATAACCCATTAAAGGAACAGGACCATATTCAGCCACACCAGACTAACCAAACAGGGTGATGATGGGGAGATTTCGTTGTTGATGGAATTGACTGTGCAGGGCACAGAGGCCTCTTCTCTGTGGGTCCCTGATGGAGCTTATCATGTTTCACCCAGTCACTCAGTGTGGACCGGTAAAAAGGGCTGCGTCTTTTTAGCCCAACTAAATTGCTCCAATGGCAGAACCTGGAGTCGGCTCTGGCTCATACAATTTTTCAATTCTGAACAATTACTTTTCTGGCAATCAAGGGTCCCTCGAAGGTAAAATCATCAGGGGAGCAGGATACAATTATACATGTCTCCATCCTTTGCCATTGTGAGTCTCTCTGCTAAGCCACGGCAAACAGCAGTGAGTCCTGGAATGAATCTGTATGCACCATATCACAGAGCAAAGAACTATTCCTTCTACTGTAACCTTAAATCTGACTTCTGTCTCAGAGCCTGGGCATGGTGTACGGTGTATGGAATTCATTCAGCTAACTCTCGGGCCTTCATTCATTGGTATGCATCAGTGTTGTCCGTGGATTTTCCAGAAGCCCCATAAACATTCTGCTGAATAAAACATTACCTGGCATGCAAGGCTGGCTTAATTGTATTAATTCCAATTTGAGCCTACAAACTGTTTTCAATCAGTCTTTTAATAGAGGTACTTGGAATTACACTTTGTGTTTGCACAACAGGAAGCAGGTGTTGGATGGCCTGGCACTCCCCAACCACTCTTTGGGAGTGACTCGACATCCCCAGCAGAAACCTTGGAAATTTAAGGGAGCTCCTGTGATCATCTCATCTGGACTAGGTAGCGAGCACAGAAACTCGGCAGGTGCCACAGATGGGTGGCCGCCATTTTCTGCATGCAGGCGCTCAGGCTTAGACAGGTAGAGTGATTGCACATGGTCCCACCACTAGTGTTAGCCATATGACCCGAACTCCTATAGATAAAAGCTCCCTGAGGGCAAGCACCACTTCATTTTTCTCTATATATCTCTAGCTGGTAGCACAGGGCTTGGCACATGGGGGAGAGGGACAAGGATTGGACTTATGATCACACTGCTACAAGAATTCCCAGGTGAGGAAACTTCTACCAATGAAAGCTGGCAGCTTTCGTACCAGCTGGAGCCTGAGAGATTAGGTGACTTACCCTGGGCCACACAGCCAATGTTTTCTAGGGCAAGAATGAACCCCCAGTCCAGAACCAGAGGCTGGTTCTCTGCTCACTCTGCCATGCCTGGCACTTATCAGGGGCCCTGACTAAATGCCTGGGGATCAGTTCCTGACTCCAAGTCAGCTCTGACCGGGATTAGATCCAGGACTAATGGCAACAGGATCTCTATTCCACCCCAAGCTGGCAGGGTAAGCCTGACAAAGTCACTGCCCCACCCTTTGCTCCAGTTTGCTCAGACCCAAAATGAAAAGACTGGAAACATGATTAGTTGGCTCCTTTCAGCTCCAATCTTCCATCATTGTAACATATATGAAAGAATTATCATGTTGCTAAACTGAATCCTAATTCAAACATGTAATAGAATAAAATTCATATTAGAAATACATAAAAGTATTTTTAGCTGAATTAAATATATAGTGCTTTGTAGGCACTAAAATGTTGGCTTTGGAACAGTCACACACATACATGACATACAAGAAGTGTGGGTGGTCATTTTAGTTTTGTTACTTCTATCTAAAAATAGAACCTAGAAGACAAGTTAGTTAAGCACCTTGGGACTCAATTTTCCTCATCTTTAAATGAGATTACATTAGGTACCTTCCAACTCCAGATCTCTGATTTTAAGGGGGAAGAAGCCACTGAATTCAGTATTTAGATCATAGGACCCCAGTTTGAGAACTCGAAGGGACTGAAAAGTCATATGGTTCAACCCACCCATATAACAGATGAAAATATTGAGGCCTAAAGAGACTGAGTGAGTGTCCCAAGGTCACCAGGTGACACTGAGTGGCAGAACCAGGGGGGTTTTTGATGCCCCATCCCGTGTCCTTTCTCCTTTGCTAATACATATCAATCTCAGAATCACAAATCAAAACTCACCAGGGTAGGAAATAGGCCCCCGTGATCACTGAGTCCTGATCTTTCCTGATAGCAACTCCCCGCTACAGCCCAACTGCCAACTGGGTGCCCAGCTTTTCCCAGGGCACCCTGAGGGAGGAGCCCCAACTTCACATTTGATAGCAACAATCTATAGGAGCATTTTTGTGGCATCAAGTCCAAATTCACCACTTTCTTCTCACATTTAACCCAAACCTTCAAACTCCATCCATTTCATTGTTAATTTTCCCCTCTTATTTTTTGTCAAGGGAAAGCTAGAATGACTGAAAGTAACAATTTTCCCCATTTCTTTCCTGCCCCACCATGACATGAAGAATGTCAAGTGAGAAGAAAAGTTTCTATTTGAATGAATATCTGGAAATATGTCCTTGAAGATGACATTTCTTTCGAGACATATTTTCACAAATAAGCTATTAAAACTCTAATGTCTGAGAGAAAGAAAAACACAGTTACAACTTCCCATTTATCTCTTGTTCCACACGGCTGGATATGTGAGAGACTTGGGGAAGTCTCAGCACTGGGGAAATTCCAGTGTGAGAACTCCCTCTGCCAACAAAGACCGCAACCCATCTATGATTTAGTAGATCAGTCTTCAAGAGTTGCCCAAGGCTCAGAAAGGTTAAAGTACTTGCCTATGGTCATACAGCTATCCTGAACCAGGTGGGGCTTGAACCCATATCTTTCTGTCTCCAAGGCCAATTTTTTCCCTAATATAACATGTTAAAAATACAGCTGACTATCAAAAGTCAGAAACTGAGATTTGGTACATGAGAAATTATATCAGAGAGCAAACGGACTGGGGCTAATTCTGTGACCAAGTTACAATGGAAATAGGCAAAAAGTAGCATCCATCCCAGACCCCAGACTTGCCCACCACACGAGGGGCATGCTTCAGTGATGTCCATTTGATTTGTGATCTGAGGTCAAGGTGGGATCTACAGAGAACAATCCACCCTCCTGGTACATTTCTCTCCGAATGAGTGAAGCCATAATTCACAACAGTGGACCCCCCGGGAAGCATGGCCTTCCAGGACAGCTTAGTACTGCAACCTTTGGATAATCTCTCTCCTTGAATTAATCTGGTACCTGCTTAAATCATGCCACCTCCTTTCTGGAACGATCCATGAGAGTCATTGCCAAGAAGCGGTAAATCTCTATTTGCTTTGAGGCAGGCAGTCTATAAATCCCAGGATATGCTCCCGGAGCAGGGCTGGTATTTTTGTCTATGCCCTCACCTCCAACCCCTTCATGAGAAATCTCCCAGGGGAACAGATACCTTTTTCAAGGAGTTTGCCTTGGAAGACACACAGGTTTTCCCCGCCGCAGTGCTGCTGATAAATTTTGATCTCATCTTTATAATTTATGTCATCGTGATTCAGATGGACACTCTTTCCCCAATAGATCATGGTGATAAAAGCGTTACTGTGCAAAGGAGATTTGTGGTATCTTCCTGAATCCTGGAACGAATCAAGAAAGCACTGGTTAACCAACCAACAGGATGCCAATAGACCAAAGGCCCTTCTCTGCAGCCCTCGGCGGCAGACCTAAGAAAAGTCAGGCTTAAATACACAATGAAATGAAGCAAAACCCAGTGTTTTAGAAAAGTAATCTGGCTTTTTAGGCAGGAGGAATTCCTCTGAACTAGCACATCCAATCAATGGCCACTTGTGAGGTATGTTACGCTGGGCTCCTGTGGTGTATTGGTGGGCTAGACAGTCACTACAGCCCCTTCCAACTTTCCCATTTGGTGGCTCTGATAAGTGGGAGTCAGGAGAGGCCTCTGGAAGGAGGCAGGACCTCATTCCAAGCCTTGACTTGACCCCAGGCTTGCAAAGGCTGGAGATGAGGAAAGAGACCACTCCAGGTACCAGGACTGTCTGTGCAAAGGCACCAAGGGGAAAATGGGACAGCATAGACAGGTCACACTTTGTGATTGTAAAGCGTGAGGTGCCACCTGCAGCACCATGGTAAAGGAGCATATCAGGCCAGTCCCAGGGTGGGAGTGAACAGGCTGCCATTGGTAAAGCCAGCAGAAGAAGGAGAAGCTACGGTGTCACATACAAGAGGTCAGAATTATGGACAGCCCATCCACATGCTCCCCTGGAAGCCTCAGGCCACAAAGAAGCAAGCATTCACTAAGCACCCACAGACTCTGTGCTAGGGGTGGGGGCACAGAGGACAAGGCACAAGGGGGGGAGCTTTCTCCCTCAAGAAGTTCACGTGCTAATGGGTGAAAGTGACTTGTCAAGGGAGAGCTGGGAAAGACACTGCACATAATTCAGAGTCCTTCTCTCTGTCTGTCCTGCCATCCAGGCACTGCCTTGTCCCCTCCGGAGGGAGCTCCTGGCTGAAGGGTTGCTCCAACACTTTCCCCCACAGGGCTGGGCCCCTGGGAGACGCTTCAGAAATGCTCATATGATTGATTCCAAGACAAAATGAAAGCCCTCAGCTCTGTGGGCGGATTGTCTGTGATGAACCCATGGGAAGTCCCCCAGGATGGGCATCCACAGATGGCTTAGGATCGGCATTGTTTTAAGGGACTTCTATACTGATGAGATCACAGGTCTCCCAGAGCATTTCAGCCTCTGGGGAGAATGATTTAATCCATCCATGAAAAATTCCACATTGGGTATATCCGGGGACTAGCAGTCATTAGGAAAGGTTTAAGGGAATAGGCATTTATTAGGCTCCTTCTATCTGCCAGGCACTGGACTAAGCACTTTCACAACCCTGTCTCATTGAACCATCCATAAGGGCCCAGCAGACTTAGAAGACATGTCCGGAAGGCTGATCTCCCTTCCTCACTTCCCACTGGTTCATTCATTCACAGCAGATTTGCAGGAGGAGCGAGTGCTTGAGCCCTGACAATGTGAAGAGGGTGCATGTCTGCATCACTAGGGAGACAGAAGAGGAATGTGTGACCAGGGGTAGTAAGACATGACCAGCTCCTGAATGTGCACCAGAGCAGCAAGGTCAAACCCACTTTATTTTAAACACATTTTAAAAGAAGACAATGGAAGAGCTGGCTTTCGCTGAGCCCCAGACTGCAAACCCCCTGCATATTTGCAGGACGCTGCCCTTGTGCATTGCTGATGCCTGGGGGGCTTTGCCCCAAAGATCCCACAAAGCTTCAGCAACCTTCGGAAAGGGGAGTGATACACAGGACGGCCGACGCCAAGTCTCCCAACCCCGATCCCAGTTCTCCGTCTCTGAACACTCTCTTTAGAACTCTCCACCTCCCTAAGACAAAATCAGGAAAAAAATCAACAAGATTGGAAACCCAGCACACACGAGGGCTGAAAGCTGTAAGCAGGAGCACAGTCCGGACCCTACGACGTCAATAACACCGAGTCCAAACAGTGGGCTGATCAGTAGCACCAGCACAGGTCATCGGAGCAAATGACCATACAGCAGATCGTGCCTCTCCTGAAACCCGGTGGAAAACAAGCACCTCTGCCGTGGGCAAAGGCCTCACCCAGCGCTCCTGCCAAATTTCACCTTTGTCGGGGGTTTTGTGTGGGTGTGTTCCCAGAGAGGAGCCAAGGAGGGGAGGGGGCACCCACACAAACAATGAGCGTTGGCCTGATGAAGTCTGGTCTCAGACGGCTACAAGAGTGTTGGCATCCAGAGGTCACTAGTGTAAGCTCTTGTTCACAGGTGAGGAAACTGAGGACCAGGGAGATTAAGTCAAGCAAGCAGTAAGTCCTCTGGCACCGAGCCCACCCTCTTCCCAATGCAACATTTTGTCTCCTATTAAAAAGGATACTCAACGAGCATTTATGAAGGACCTTTCAGCACCACTAAGTGTATGTTGGGCATGGGCCAAGTGCCCTTTGGCAGGTCACAGGGCAGCTCGGGAGGCCACACACCAACATCTAGGCCCCTACAAGATGCATGCAGAATGAACTAGAGGAGACTCAGCAGTGTGTATGGAAGGAAGGGGGGAGAGCCCAGAGCTGAGACGATGTGAGGAATCCAACCTTACGGAGCCCACGATTTGTCCATCCCTTTGTCACAAAAACAACTCTACATTTTGGACACAGTCCCATCCAGCAACACTATAGGTCCTTGAACAAATCTGCCCCATTCTTGTGGCTGCAGACACTGGACAAGTGAGAAAAAGCACCATCACCGGCTTTCGGGTCAAGAAGAGTCTCCCTTCCATTCACTGATGGGGAAACTGAGAGTGGAAATGACACACTCAGGACCACTTAGATCACTCCAGCAGAGCTGGGAGGGAAAGCCAGCTTCGAAGTCCTTTGACCCCACATGTGATATTCTTCCCACCATGCCATAGAGAGATACAAGATTCCAGGGACTGTTTGTAACACTTGCTACAGGCAGAACAATGACCAAAAAACAATTAAAGACTGGTTGGCTCCCTCCTCGCTTAGAATAAATAAGATTCTCTCCCAATGTGACAATAATAACTGGACCTTTTAGGGCCAATACTGAAATCAGACCTGGTCTGAGTGGCCCCAGATCTTGGGTGGAAGGGTCCCGAGCCACAGGGTACAGCCAGCCACTGAGGAGAGAACCAAAGGCTCCCCAGAAACAGTGGTGGTCCTTCCAAGAAGTATCCTCCAGCCCAACACGCTGAGTGGGGCTTTGAAGGTCCATTCTTACATATGCACCCTCTGGACCACCTAATCCAAAGCCCCTAATAATTCTAATCCTTTTTCTAGCATGTTCTATATGTTACAAGACAAGGCAAAGCAAACAGATTATTGAACTTGGAGTCAGAAATTCTTGGGTTCAAATTTCACTTCTGACACAAGGTGAGCATAAGAAAGTTCCTTAACATCACTGATCCCATTTCCTTATCTATAAAATAGGAATAATAATGTCTTCGTACACACCTTCTAGGATTTGTTGTAATGATCAAGCAAAATAATGTTAAATAAAATGTCTTGTGAACTCCAAAGCACCATATACATAATGGTTGGTTGTAGCTGTAGAGGAGGTGAGGAGACAGTGAAGAAGAAGAAAACGAAAGAGGAGGAAAAGAAAAAGAAGGCAAAGGAGGAAGAAGAGGAAAAGCAAATATGGAGAAGGAAGAAGAGAATGGAAGGAAAAGGAGAGAAGGGGAAGAAAAGAAGGATGAGGAGGAGGAAGAAGAGAAAGGGAAGAACAACGAGGAAGAGGAGGCACAAAAGTGGAGAAAATATGGAGGATGAGGAAGAGAAAGGGAAGAAAAGAAGGATGAGGATGAGGAAGGGAATACAGAAAAGATGGAGGAAAAGGAGGGGGCAAAAGAAGGAGGAGGAAAAAGACGAGGAAGAGAAGGAGAGAAAAAGGAGGAGGAGGAAAAGGAAGAAGCCATTACTCAGCTCTGCTTAAGGTATTATGTCTCATCAACTGAAATGTTATGAAAAATATGGAAACTTTCTTCTCTACTTTTCTATCAGTGGAATCTCAGCAGCAATTTCTGTTTATTCACTAAGCAAAGTTATAGCTCTCGTTCCTACTCCTTCTGAATTCAACATACAATTAAATTGAGAAAGGAGGCCATTTGGCTTCCTAGCAGACTGTGCCTATTAGAAGTTTACCTGGCTCTTAAATTCAGTCTGGCCTCAGTATTTTGAGGGACTAAGTCTAACAAAATGTAATTAATGCCTCCCAAGAACAGAAGGAGAGTCTCTTCAAGATGAGGGTCATATCTGGCTGTGCCTCATTAAAAATCAGCTTTGCTGTTTGCCCCCAAGGCAGAAGCTTCTGTACCAAGCTAAGGCATGAGGCCATGGAAGTGGGGCTGGGTTCCTGGGTGGTTTTGACCACAAAACTGGTTAACAATTCTCTTCCTGAGTCTGTTGAATTGTCCATCCAAGCAGACTGACCACAGCCTGCTTTCTGTTGCACCGGAGTCAGCAGTTATATTTAGAAAATACATTCCATGTCTTTCACTGGCCACTCTGCATATCATTACCCCAATTTTCTCCCTGTGCCCTTGAAAAATCTAGCTGGCCACGCTGTGAATCTGCAAACAAACTGGATAGGTAATTACCCTGTGAGGATCTGGGATGTTCGGAGCTGTAGTCGGGCGGACTCTTCTCCTCCAGGCCTCGATGCGACTTTTGTTGGTCATCTTTTCATTTCTTGGGGACAGTGGGGGAGGCACGGGCATCAAATACTCGTTAATAATGGGCAGCTGATACGGAGCCACGCCGTGGGAAAGTTCTGAAGGGTTCTTGTACCTTTCACCCTGGAAACATATGTCCTGACATTAGAATTCATGTATAAAGGAAAAAACCCCACTAGGATTGAACCAGCTCCCACAAAGCCACATATTCAATATTTAGAAGTCATTCTGACAGTCTGATCTGGAGCCCTGGAACAAAGTTTTGGGCACCATCATTGCCCCTTACTTTCTTTGGGACGCTGAAGAAGTCCATCTCCCTGAATCTCAGATATGTCAAATATCACATGAGCAAACAATACCCACACCTGTACCTCACAGGCCCGTAACAAAGGTCAGACTAGACTATGCAGAGCCCGGCCTTGTGTGACTCAAAAATAAGGCATCCGAATGAGGAGGCAGGTCTAGGTCCCACAGCACGATCTGGGCATCTTCCACTGGCACTAAGACTCTGGGATTCTATGTTCCCTCACTCGATCGGTGTCACTGTTCATTATACCCATTACTGCCTCAGAATTACTGAACCCCATCATCTCACCTTGGCAATAAAAGAAAGGCATAAGAGAAAAGCCATTGTCCACACTTTCTTGGCAATAGGGCAACCCAGAATTTCTTCCTGGGACCCAGGGGAGCAGCCTAGCCAAGTGCATTTAATAGCGGGTGGAAATTAAGATTTCTGATTTCCCAAATCAAATGTGTGGCCCTTCGGCCAGTGCTTAACCCACCTGTGTCCACATTTCAGCTTTCAGTCACTCCCCAAGTTCAGATTCTTATCTACACCAGCCAATCCAGAAGGAAATATTGATCATTGCCGTGCTAGAGATCATGGGGGCCCATTCCCTGGAGGGTCAAAAACAGACTAATTCCTTGTTCTGGCATTCAAAGCCCCCCATAACCTGGTTCCAGCCACATTACACAAACACAACCCTTCCCTACACTCTTCAGTCTAGTCAAAATAGCTTCTTACTATTTTCACCCCCAACACTCCATCTCTCACCTCCAAGTTTTTTCATAAGTTGTGCCCAAAACCCACAATTCACCCCCTAAGAATCCCTGCTTTTCTCCAAATGACACCCTCTTACATGAAGCCTTTCGTGATCCCCTCAGTTTTTGGCACCCTTATCCCCTTTAGAATTTCCCCTGTATTTATTTTGAAGATGGAAAAGCAGCCTGAGAGAGACTGTGGCCTGCAAAGCTGGTCTCTGAGCTGGGGATCTGCCCAGATCCATGCTGAAAGTGTAAGCCTTCCTTCCCACCAAAGAAATCCCAGCCAGACCCTCCAATGTACTTGCACATGGACAGGCTTGCCAACCCTGGGTAGAATGTAAGCTCCTTGAAGGCAGGGACTAAGTGACTTCTCTCTTTGTATTCCTACCACCTATTACAGTGCATGGTTCCCAGCAGGTGCTTAGTAGATCTGTTGATTGATTTTCTACTTTAGCTATTTGTTATCAGAATTACTATTGAACATTAATTTTTTTACAATATGTTTTCACTGTGAACACAAAAGTTATCAATAGCTTCCTATAAAGGACATGTGCCTATAAAAGGAATGACTGGTCATTCTCACCCTCTCTGTTCCCATTGGTGGCACGGTCTACACTGCTTTAGAATAAAATGGGACAGTGAGGAATTGGAAGGGACCCTCAGGCATCACATAGACCAACCCCCTCATTTGACAAGAGGAAACAGCCTCCAGGTGTCACAGCTTACAATCATCCCAAGGGCCCTGACTCCAGGGTCTCTCTTCTTTCCTCCTCACTCTTCTGAGACCAGAGTTTGAATCCCGGAACCAACACTCAAAAGCTTGTTATGATAAACAAGCCAATCCATCTTGAGACACATTTATCTCATCTATAAAATGGGGATACTAACACTCACACCACTAGACCTCAGGGGAGCAAGAGGAAAATCACTTGTAAAATCCAAGGGAACATGATCCTTGAAAGGACCCCTGATTTCATGAGTACCAGGAACTTCCACCTCACACCTTCCTTCCCTTCAAGCATATTCCTATTTTTCCCTTCTCTTTTTTTGGAGGGGGGAAGGCAGGGTAACTGGAGTTAAGTGACTTGCTCAAGGTCACACAGCTAGTAAGTGTTAAATGTCTGAGGCCGAATTTGAACTCAGGTCCTCCAGACTCCAGGGCCAGTGCTCCCCTCACTGTACCACCTAGCTGCCCTCCCTCCCCAATCAGATTCCTAACAATCCCTGACTTAGTAGGCCAGTCTGAAGAAGGGGCTGGAGGCACCACTTGGCTAGGTAATACTGAGTTCATTAATACAAACTAGCATTATAGTACACAAAATACTAAACACATATTAACAACCCTGGAAACTAGGTGGTTTTATTATTTCCATTTTACAGATGAAGGAACCAAGACAGAGGTTAAGCATGTGAGCCCCATCCCACTATCGTCTAGGCTGGATGTGAACTCGGCTATTCTAGACTCCAGACCTGGTGCTCAATTCACTGCCCCACCAGCTAAGCAAGCTCATGAAGGTCCTGATTGGCAGAGGCAGGATTTCAACCCCAGCCTTCCCAAGTACAAGCCTCACCCTCGATCCAGGACATTGCAAAACCTGTCACCGTATAAATGGAAATTATTGTGGACAGTGCCCCCGCCACAGTAAGCGCTCAACAAATGCTTTGGACAATCAATGACAGGGACCAACACTTCCGTGTCACCGGAAAACTGACGAAACCATTGACATAGACTCATCGGGACCCTCAGCTGCCTAGCTTCTGCACGTAAAGACAGGAGAGCAAGAGCTTGACATGAACTAAGGTCATAATGAAATCCCTTCTGTCAACTGGTCATTGCTTTGGATGTAACAGCCTCAGTGTAACAATCTCCCACAGCCTGCATTTCCTCAAAGGGACCCGAACTCCCTCAATGCCTCCGATTCAGGGCAACAAGCATTTGAATTTATTTGTCCCACCTGTAAGCCTGTCATGGTAACGGCTGTCCTTCACAGCAGAACTAATGAAGGTGCTAATGATTCTTAGGGAACCTGACTCCATGGTTCTCTGACCTCCTCTTAAAATCGTCAAAACATTATTATCACATCTCCTAAAGTATGTGATCTCTATCTAAGCCATAACTTCAGAGAGACAACAAAATCAAAGGATGGGGATGATTCACTGGGCACTTGGCTAGTAGGAAAATCCTCCTTTCTCCATTGTTCACCTTTCTTACAAGTCAAACCCCAAGCAATTTCATACATTGATGGGAAACAATCTGTAACACCCTCACTCTGGAGTTGCCCCTCCCCAAAGCTGAGCCTAGTAAAGGGGGCTTTTGTCTGCAGAGCCACAGTGCAGGTAGTCACAGAAAATTGCAGCAAATGGTGCCCAACTCCAGGTCAAGGAGAGGAACACCAGTGGTCACCGTAGAGGCAGCTTGTGCCTTGTTAAGCTGGACATGAGTCTGCTCCTCCTTCTCTGTGAGGGCTGGCTGCAGCTACTAGAGGTCAGAGAGTCCTGTCAGAGACAGGACAGCAGGGAATGAGATCAACCTCCATCATCTGGCCAGGGGAGGTGGGGGTGGTTCTGTCTTCTCTTGAGCTTACCCAGGTCCCAAGTACAGTCACCACCACCCCCAAACATGAGTCCTAGGTCCAAAATCCCTCTAGAGTTTACTAAAGGCTGTTCCTGCTGGATATCTAAGTCAAACACTTCTGTTTGTTTATACAACTCTGCTGTCTGCAAGCTGCCACCTCCATGAGGGAAATGAACAGATGTGAACTGGCCATGTCTGTATCTCTAGGGTCCAGATTGATGCACTTGTTGGGTCTCCCCAAATTTTAATATGCATGGTATGCTAATAATTATGTAATGTTTAGTTTATCAGTTCTAAAAGTAAAAACAATTGCAACGCATTATCCCAACATGTTTGTCTGTTTCTATGGACAGTCAGCTCATTCTGCTGAGGTGACCTGTCTAGGGAACCCTGAGCATGGCCAATGCAAAAAGGAAACAGTTCCTAGGCTGTGTTGGGTGGGGGCTCATAGCTGACCCTGTTCTGAATGAATCCACAAATCTACATGCCCTGAGGTGAGATGGAGTTGAGAGACAGACAGAGACAGAAACAGACAGAGAGAAAGAGAGAAGCCTCTGGTGCTCTGAAGACCAGATTGGGGCTCAGCACATACCCAATACTTCCCAGCAAGGTATGGGCAAATTGCCAAAATATCAGGAAGATGCTCTAGGACCCAAGAGAGCTGAGTTAAATGGGATCCGAAGGGTGAATGTTAATGCCCTCGGGGGTTGAAAATTTAACATTTGGAAACAGCACAAATTTCTTGATTAAAGAGATTCTTTCTCTTTTATTTTTGGTTTAGACCTTCCAATGCCCCCTCTCTGTTTTTGGATAGAACTCAGAACACTGTCCTAAGATATCACTTCTCTGTTTCTCTTTCTCTCCCTGCCCCCCCCGGCCTCAATGTATCAACTATCATTTCTATGCAGAATTATGATTCTCAAATCTCCTTCTTCAGCCCTTATCTTTCCCCTGAGCTTGTCCCTGCATCTCACCTGTCTGCTGGATATCTCCTCCTGGGTGTTATAGAAGCACCTCAAACATGTCCAAAAGAAAGCTCTTATTTTTTTCCCCAAACCCACCTCTCCTCTGAGCTCCCCCAGGTATGTCAAGGTCCCCACTGTTCTTTCAGTCACTCAGGAAAAAACATAGGATTCAGCGATAACTCTTCACTGGCTGTCATCCCCCCCCCCTTCACTCTGCGGCCAAATTCCATCACACACCTCTGCACACACACACACACACACATACACACACACACACACACACACACCAACTTCTCTTTATGCACTGGTCACTCCCATTACCCATTACAGTGTCACTCACTGGGGTCAGGGACTAGTTTCCTTCCACGCTTCTTAGCACAAGGTGAGATGTGCACTTAGCACCTCATAAATTCTTGTTGATCCTTCAGAATCCTCCTTCAGTCCCTTCCCACCACAAAGACCTCAATCCAGGCTGACTGTGATCCCGTTGGGGGTTTTCTTGGTAAAGATACTGGAGTTGTTTGCTATCTCCTACTCCAGTGGATTAAGGGAAACAGGGTAAGTGACCTGCCCAGGATCACACAGATATAGTAAGTGACTGAGGTCGAATTTGAATTCAGGTCTTCCTGAGTCCAGGCCAAGGCTTACCCACTGAGCCACCCAGCTGCTACAGTATTGGTCTCTTTGCATCCCGGCTTTTGCACTTTCCAAAGCATGTCCCTCCCACACAGCTGCTGCCCAATTAATGTCCCCAAACTTAACCTTGAGCGTGTCACCCTGACGCTCGGGAAGATTCAGCGCCTCTGTTTCCTTTAGGACAAAATGCGGGTGGTGCCCCCTTCACTGTTCCACGTGCACCAAGCCTGACTCCGGGAACCTTCCCTGCTTCCTTACATCACTGAGCTTTCCGAAGGGCTTTGCTCCAGGCAAGGACCAGCTATTATTACGCCCCCTATGGGACATTCTAACTCCTCTCTCCACTCCTCTTGCACCGTGCCTTCCATAACTAAGGAGCCCCTTCTCACGTGCACCTCCGGAAACCCCTGCCTCCCCTTCCTCAGCTGAGATGAGCTCCTACAAGAGACCCTCTGGAGTGCTCCTCTGGGAGTGTCCCACCCAAGGAGCTTGTACTTAGATTGTACGTCTTTTATTTTTATCTGTGGAGTCGGTGAACCACCACCGTCTACCACCACCCGACTGAGACTGTAAGCCCCCTGAGGACAGGATTTCAGGAAACTGGGTTTGAATCCCTCCTCAGACTAATATTAAGTATGTGTCCTCGGGGAAAACCCGTTATCTCCTCTCCACCTCATTTCCCTTGTCTATAACCCGAGGGCAATGAAAGCTCCGACGCCCCAGGGCTGTAGTGAGGAAGGAAAGCCCAAGAGCAAACCTTACAAAAGCTGTGCTAGCCGCAGTTCCGACCCTCCCTCATCCTCCTACTCCGGGCACGGGACTGACATACAGTAGGTAGTTCACAAATGCTTCTCAGAGTGAAACGCAAAGGATTCTTTTTCAATAGCCCAGAAATAACAGGCTCTCCATTCCTGGGGAGCTTGCCTGATAATAAGGAAGCCACAAGTGGACGAGCCTGACAGTTTTACAGAGGTTTCTAAGACTTCGATGCTTTCCAAAGCATCAGGAATCATTCGTCAAAGCAGTGCCTCACCCCACTGGGAAAGCGCCCCTCCGTCTCGGACGGAGATGTCTTGGACTTGAATGCTGAGCTCGGCTTCAACGTCCCTCCAGCTGCCGGATGATTAAGGAGCGGCTGCAGTCGGTTTGGTCGTTGCTGCATGTTTGCTGGGGCAGTGCTGGGTCTTCCTGGGGCAGTGTTTGGCCGAGGGAGAGCCTAAACAATTAGGGCGAAAACAGAGCTTCAATTAGGATCTAGATACAGTTTCAAAACCAATTAACAGCCCAACAAATTGCCTGGAGTAATTAAAGTTAGAGGTTGTTTTAACCGAACAGATTAAACTTTATTATATCCTTCCATTAAACCCCCTTGTGACCCAAAGTCTTTGTTCCAACAGTCGGTGCTGCCGTCCCCTACATAGGCAGATGCGGCAGTGGGAGGGCTCTGAACAAAGAAGATGCTCTCCGGTAGGTACCTCTCGCTAATTTTATCCACCCTGTAAATCCGGCGACAATATCGAATCTTGGCTGGGAACAGGGTGGCCGACAGCCACGCTCCGTAAACAGCAAGAGAGAGATGTTGAGATCAGAGAGCCCAAAGGGACTGGCCAGGAACGAAGCCTTTCCCGCTATAATGTCATCAACACAAAGGATTCCAGCAGACTCCTCCAAGTCAGAAATCAGTCCAAGACCAGGCACGCCAGAGTGACCTTCTGCGGCGCTGACCAGCGCTCCTCCAGCCTGGCTGACAGGCATCCGAGGGGCTGGAAAGCAACGCCGGCCCCTCGTCCCAGACTGCCTTTCAAGCTCCGGAAGAGATCGCTACTGTAGTAATCCATGCCCCGCGACCCTCTTCTGCCTGAATCCCGTCAGCTCTGTCGCAGGAGCCTACCGAGCCCAACCTGAGGAGAGAGGAGCTCCGGAAGAACGGGATCTCCCGGAAGACAGCAGGACAACAGCGCTGTCCTCTCAGAGTTCGGGGAACTGAGCCGAGCTCAAGAACCAAGGGCTACCTTGGGCATCTACAAATGGAAGTGACCTACACAGATGCCTGGAAACACTCGAGTCAAAGTACCTTTACGTTTGGCACGAAAGCTAGCTCCCCTCTCTGAAGCAGGTCGCACAGGTGACTAAGGGCACCATGTATATGGATACATCTACACATTCACATACATATATACATTTACAATACATATACACATATATACATACACATACACACATTCGTGTACACATGTGTGTACAATGTGTGTGCACATACATATACGCATATACAATACCTATATACATACACAATCTACATATACACGTGTGTATTGTGTGTACACGTGCACATATATGTATACATCTACAATACATATAGACATACAGACATACACAAACACATCTACACATACATACACATGCACATGCATATACACATGTGTATACAGTGTGTGTACACATGCAATACATATATACATCTACAATACATATACACATGTCTACATACACACACATCTACACATATTGATACATCTACACATACACATACATGTATACATATACATACACCACATTCAAATCCAGCCTCAGACCCTTACCAGTTGGATGATGTTGGGCAAATTGATGAATCTCTGCTTACCTCAGTATTCTCTTCTGTAAAATGGGGGCAATGGCAGCACCTAGTGCCCAAGGTTGTAGTGAGCATCAGGTGAGGTAACATTTGTGAAGCACTTGGTTCAGTGAGCCCAACTGTGATGGGCACCACATAAAACCTGGCTACAATAGTCATAGTCATAATAATATGATTATCACAAAAGGACAAGGAATACCACTGGAAATTTGGTTCCATGTTGTCTTAAGCACCAATCATATGGATGGACAGTCACTGGTTTAATTCGATAGTTATTGAACTTCTATAACCTCCATACCCTGGTATTAAGTCCTGAGAAAGAGAAAGAAATTCATAATCTAATGGAGGAATTCTTACCCATTTGGGGGCTCAAGGAGCCCTTTGGGAATCCAGTGAAAGCCACAGCCTAGCACTTCTCAAGATACTATTTTCATATTCATCAAACAAAATGCAAAGGATTACAAAGGAACCTATATTAAAATAAAGATGTAATGTTTCCCATCCAAGTTTGCAGATCCCCTGAAACTGAGCCCAAGGGATCCATATACCACAGGTTAAGAATCTTCCAAGGGAATAAGGCAGAAATCAGTCTATCAGGATTGATCAAGCTTCTGTCATATGTTAGGCAATGTACTGGGTACCTAGGACACAAATACAGTGAATGAAAGGACCCTTCCTCATTGCCACATCTGTCCATATTAACCAGGCCAAATCCCTCTTGCTGTTTCTACTTCCTCTAACCTGTGATCATAGAATTGTTTGGAGTCACCACAGAAATAACTGTAAAATATTCTACACTGAGACCAGTGGCAGGAAGCTGGATGGAGAGTCAAAAGACCAGACTGGTAGGTCTGCCATCTACAGCCTAAATGACCTGAAGTAATGGTGGACAAGGAACTCAAAAAAACCTATTATGGAAGCCATCCATGGACGTGGACTGTAAGCATGAGCTGCCTGGGGTCTCCATACTATCTGACTTTTGACAGCATTTGGGGCTCCTTCAGAGGGATGGTGGTCAGACACTGAGGCACACAGAAGCAGCTGGACCAATAGCTGTGAGCAAAACAATATTGTAGGTCTCCATCTGAAGCCACCTACAGACTAGTATACAGACACTTGGAAGTTTCCCTCTCAATCATCTTGGCACAAACAGGGGACCGCTAACCCGGTGGCCCTGAAGAAATTGCTAAGAGAACATGACCTGGAGGAGGAAACCTGGAGATCACTGAGCTCAGCTTAGCACGGCAATGCTAGTAAAAAGGTCTTTGGGGACAAATTCTCCAAAACCACACTCCCTTTATTCAGGATCATGCAGCTGAAGCCAGATGTGCTGATGATCAGGGCATTTAAATGCAATTAGAAACAAGTGTGATAACTCTGTGTTGTTGCTTTTTGTTTTTTGCTAGATTTTGCTTCACACAAAAAATACCCAAAATTGTAGAAGGGATCACAGGATCACAGAGGTAGCTGGAAGGGACATGAGAGGTCACATAGTCCATTTTGCAAATGAGGAAACTTAGGCCATGAGGGCATAAGTGACTTAGCCAAGTTACAGAGGCATTGAGAATGAGAGGCAGCATCGAACCCAAGATGACCCAAAATCTAAGCAATCAGGAGATTAGGCATAACTGATCAGCTGCAGTTCTCATGGACAGGCCACATCTGGAGAGCTCCAGAGCCATGTTTTAGGATGGACATTGATGAGCTGGAGACATCCAGAGTCCAAAGAGCTGAAGATCAGGCTGGGTGAAGAGGACTGGAGGAAACCAGGAGGAAGGAAGGCTCAGGGGACTTCCCAACTCAAGGTCCAGCACTGTCCACTGCACCAAGTGGCTGCCCTGTATGAGGAGCCTATCAGACAGAGTATGTGCAAATATAGAGCACAGATAGATATATGTGTGTACACATACATACAATTTCCATATGTGTAGAAATGAAAGATAATATGATGTAGTGGAGAGAGATCCAACCCACAAGTCAGGATCGTCTGGGGTCACATCCAGCCCCTGACAGACCAGCTGTAGGACCCTGGACAAGTCCCATAACAACTCAGGGTCCCAGGTGGCTCTCTGAGACTATAAATGGGAGAAGAGCAGGCCATCTGCTTTGGATGACAGCGCTTCCATCTCAGCACTCCTTACACCAATGCAAACACAAGTCACACACACACACACACACACACACACACACGCATATTACAGAAAAGGCTGTACTTAGGACTTGTGTGATAGATGCAACTCTCTCAGCCAAGGTTGTTCCATAACCTCAGAATTGCCTAGAGCATGGAGAGGTTGGTATACTTAGGAATCCTATGGATTTTGGTTTATCATTCAAAAGTATCATTCTGAGAAATAGCCCAGAGGTTTCACCAGACATACAGGAAGTGAGAATCGTCAAGGACCCCTTGCTTGGGACTCGGAGAAGACAGCCCTCCTCTCCCCAGACAGCTGAGGGGACACTTAATTAGCAGTGGGCTGACCTTGCTGAAGCTCCATTTGGATTCAGTATAAAGAGAGTCACCTGAGAAGTGAAAAAGTCCCCTCCCCAGGCTAGGAGTCCCTCCCCAGGGGAAGCCTCCAGGTAAGGGCTGGAAGACCTCCTGCTGAGGCTGTAGGTGGAGGACTGTCCTGGGTGAGATCAGGATGAGTGGCTGCCTCTGCCTCTGCCTGGTGTCCAGCCCAGCATTGACATACTTTAACGATTGATAAATGTTTGCTAAAGTGAACTGAATCGAATTAAGGCACAGTTTGGACTGGCTAACTGCCAAAATCCTTTCCAACTTGCTGTATCTAAGTAGCCTAGATGTGGGGCTAGAAGACTCTCCCAGTCCAAGCTTCTATGTTCCATTATTTTTCAATTACTTCCAAGTTCCTGGATTTTTTGCTAACCTCCTGCATAGAACACAGATTATTCACCGAAAGATTTCAGCTAGAAAATGGCAGGGGTCAGAGGAAGAGGTAGAAATCCCATCTTTCAGGAGATGTCTCCTTTTGTCCCCTTCCCATCCCAAGTGATAACCTTAAATTCGTGCTGGGTTGGGTGGCTTGAGAATTAGCTCTCTTTCCTGGCTGGTGGCTGATCCAAGGCCACACAGACATAGACAGATATGGCTGGCCTAGACGGGAGCTGAGGAGTCGAGGTCTTGGCCTTTACACAATGTCACAGGCTCTTCATCAAGGGCCCAAGGCCTTTTGCTTTTTGGCTGTTTCCCTTGCTTTTCCTGGTACCATGGGCTACACCATTCTCCTTCTATAAACACTGCCTAAGCCGAGAAGTCATTGCAATGAGGAAACAGACTATTGGATTTCACATTGTAATACGAAAGAGAGGCCAACTGGAAGTCACCACACCAATGTGAGCCAAGATGACTCAATTCTGGAGACCCATTCCTTTGGTTAAGGTACCTTAGCTACCTCCAAGCAACTAACAGCATCAGCGAAGGAAGTCAGCTCAGCGCTAAGACTGAGTTCCAGTTACGGCCAATGAGACGAGTCCCCACCAGGACCCCGGGGAGCCTCACTGTCTGGCCGAAATGTCCCTGCCTTCTGTTAGAGGTCTCTCTACACACCCCTAATTAACTGGAATGTTATAGAATATAGGCTTTAAGCTTTTTAATGGAAAATACATATAATCCATTACCCTATTTCCTCATGATTAGGATACATGATCATGTGTTTGAAAGAAAACCTCAAAGGCGTTCTAGCATGGTGAGTCCTGGTGCAGCCCTGTGCACAGGCATCCACAACCTTAAAGTCACAGAGATCTCAAGGGGAGGACAGGGCAATTAATCTGTAATATGGGTTCAATGATCATCTCTGTGCTGAACATTTCCAGCCCTCTGCTGACCTCACACCACCAACTGCCTTGTAGACATCTGAAGCTCAACAGCTTGTAGACCTCTTAAACTCCACTTTTTCCAAAAGCAGAGCTCATCGGCTCTACTCTCCAACCCTCTCCTTTTCCAAATTCTCCACCATTGTTTCAGTCAAAGCAGGTCCTAAAGTTAAAGTCATAGCTGATTCATTTTTTGCCCTCATCCCACAAACCGGATCTGCTACTGATCTTGTCTCTTCTACCTTCACAACATACTTCATATAGCTCCTTAGTACTCTAAATCGAGTCCAATCTCCTCCCTTCTGGGCCACGGCAATCACCTTCTCATTGTTCTCCATAACCTAGGTTTCTCTGCAATCTAATCTCTCCTCCCCCTGTCTCTCCCACTTGTTTTCCTTCTCTCTCTCTCTCTCTGTCTCTCTCTCTCTCTCACACACACACAGTAGCAGCACCTTGCACATATAAAGACTTGGTAAATATTCCTAGAAAGTATAATTTTGAACAAAGAACAAAGCCCCTGTTTTCAAGGGAAGATTTTTAAGACTATAGTGACATTGTAGCAGCAAGCACCCCAAGCGTCCTCAGGGTTTGCTGCCACCACAGGTTCTTGGATCTGCTTTGATAAAGGAAAGCAACTCAAAATGGGTTAACGAACTTACTTTAATCAGTCAAATATGTATCGTTAACCTAGTTCAGGGGAAAAAGGTCAGCACCCTGAACTTCAGAATACACAGACAGAATCATCAAGACAGAAACAGATCTAGTAGACAGATTTCAAACTGTCCAACCATTACATCCATACCCAGTCAACATCTGGGTTTTTTCAGAGCCGGGGGGCTCTGGACAACGGCTTCCCAGAATCCACATCAAATCACAGAACACTTCTCAAAGTGAGCCCCAAAACAAAGCTGCACATCAGGGCTTATATAGCCTTCTCCTGGCTCAGAGAATGTAACAACCTTATTGACTCACTGACCAATCAAGAAGTATCTACTGAAAAACAAGCCTCCCACCCCAGGCTCCAGGTGCACTTTAGCCTAGGGGCAGGGAAGATCTTCAAATTTACATTTCCATTACAGACATCCAAGTCTAGATTCTAGCTGGAAATTGGGCCCAGCTTCCTCCATCCAAACGCCACATGAGTCCTCCCTTGCCATCTTCCTGGGAGATGCACAAGGAGTCTCAGAATGACCCAAGGGCTCACACAATCTATTAAGTCTCCAGTGTTTACTAAACACTGTGCTACATGCTGGTGATATGAAACACCCCCAAAATAAGACGAAGCCTTGGCCTCCAGGAGCTCCTGCTCACCTCTGCAGAAGAAGGTGCATTCTGTCTCAGAGGAACGACAGCAGGAAAAAAATGTAAAAAAGATGGTGGCAGCAGATCAAGGCAAACACAGCAGATGTCATCAGCTATGAACCCTTCACTTTGTCTATTTTTTTGAATTTTTAATAAAAGCAACCATGAAGAACAGCTGTCTATGTATGGAATTTCATTTCATAACCAAATCAGCTACAACAATAACCATGAAGGTGGTTAAAAAAAACCAATTAGAATAACAGATCAATCAATTTTTTTTCAGTTTCCTTTTTATGGGTCAAATTATATTCCCCCCACAATAGCAATGTAGGAAATCTCTGTCATTAAAACTTTGAAACTTATATTATCCTGAAGGATAATTTTTGTTTCACAGACTCTAACCAAAATTGGCATGTTTATAGCATATCTCTATAAATGCATAATATACGCATCTGTTTGTACTTATGTAAATACACAGAGCATATTACACAATGAATATCGAAATATATGCATTATGTCACATTACACATCTACTTACCCACATGTAAATGTAGATGAATGAGTTCTATGTTTGTACATGTTCTATACGTGCAATGGGAGGGGACAGGAGGGGGGGAGGGAAGGGGAAGAGATGTACCAACCGATGGGAGCGACGGTGCTTACAGTGAAGCACAGACGTTTTGTTCCAGTACAAGTGGCCAAGTAGAAGCGTCATTGGAGCCTATTTCTGACTGTGTGCTGAGGAGCTGGTTCTATTTGATAACAAAGCCTTCTGTTTGGCTTTGGAGCTGGATGGGCTGTTGGGTCAGGGTGGCTGAGCTGGAGCTAAGTGTGAAGGCAAAGGGACTAACACCTCCATGCCTCAGTGTCTTTGCTTTGTGCCAATGATGAGGAGACAAGACCTTAGGCTATCTGGAGGGTGAGGTGGGGGATGCCTTTCCCCCTGCTCCCTCACACCCTCCTTGGTGGGGAGGGGCAGGAAAAGTCATCTTGAAGGAAGCTATGGGAAGGCAGGCTTTTAGGTTAGGAGTCGAAGAGATTTTCTTATTTGCTTTTCTCCCAGGAATCTGGTCTGTGATTTTCCCCAACATTTGGATATCTGGAAAATATCTTGAGAATAGACACTTCATTTCTTTCAAAGCTGTGCTTACTCTAGCACGGATCTCCTTTAGGCACACTTGGCACAGTACAGCTGCACTTCCCATCCCCCTTTTCTTTAGCAGAATTATTTTTTTCTCCTGTAGCACCCTTAGGTGAGAGTCCCAATGTGGCACTTCCATGGCCATTGATGGAGGAAAGGGTCTGCTGAAGAAATCTTCTCAGATCTTTTCCATTTTTCATGCCCTTGTTATCCCCTTCCTGATTTTATCCCTAAATAACTTCTGGTTGACCAGGCATAACTGATTCTCCTCTTAAATTTTTCTGCAAACTTGATTTTCGCTCCCTTGATTCTTACTGTTCTATGAAATATTGCTGTCCATAATATTCCACAATTTTCCTCCATCAGATTTTATCACAAGCGTCTATTATGAATGAGTGGCACCCTCGGCTGCCCTGTTTCTCATTTTGGCAAGGAAATCTCATGAGGAGTTCTTAAACTCTTTTGTTCTGCTGGCTAGGAGGACAATTCAGTGTAGTCAGATAGTGGTGGGGATCCGCATGGATTCCTGTGTGTGTGTGTGTGTGTGTGTGTGTGTGTGTGTGTGTGTATGGTGTGAGTATTTTTATGCATTCCCCAATTTTTAGCATCAACAGTGTGTTTAAGTAGGTAAAGATTGAGGGCCACAACTGGATTCAATCTATTTTTCCTCAGATCATGCCCACCTAATTGATCACAGATGCTGAGAGGGTCATCAGGGATGGTCACTTTTCCACCAGACTCCCATCATTTTCACCCCCAGCAGCCAGGTGCTTCTCCTGGCAATGTCCTCAGGCCTCCTGGGTAACAAAAGGTCAGGATGGACATAATGGTTTTCTCCATTTCCTTTTTGGTCAACTAGATAAGGACCTACCATTGCAAGTAAAAACAACTGAATTAATATTAGTTAGACCCAAGGTATGATTTCCTGGGTGTAGGCTCCAAATCATGGCCTTCCTCCAGCAGATTCTTGGAGAACTGTCTGAGGCTCTGAAGCCAGATCTCTCTCCACTAAACAAGGAGGTCTGCTTATAGGCACAGGAACTGGGACTAAGACCCCAGGCTCAAAGACTTGGAGCTGGAAGGAAACCTCAGGGCTATTTAGTCCACTCCCTTCATTTTACAAAGGAGGAAACTGAGGCCAGAAGAGGTTTAGTGACTTGTCCCAGGTCACACAGGCAAAAAGAGGCAGAGGTTAGGCTTGTTCCCGGGTTCCCTGGGCATCAATGCAGTGCTCCTGTGGGGAGCCTTGGAAAACAGATGTGATCTATTGCTGGGGCTCAACACAAAGCCTTTCCAGCATGGCAAAATCTGCCCAGTTTTAGAAGGACACTGCCCTGGTATTAGAAAGGGACTTTAGGGAGCCCAAGACCAGAAGACTTGAGCCAGAAGGGACCTCACAGGCCAGTGAACTCAACCTCTTCATTCTAAAGATGAAGAAACCAAGGGAGATCAAGGGACTTGCCCAGGGTCACACAGGGAGGAAGCAACATCAGTGGAATTTGTTTCTAGGTCCTCAGACTGCAGAATCAGTCTGCTTCCCATTGACTACCATTTTCCCCAAACATTCTGATCATCTTTACGACTCATGGGTGGGTCCATGTGGGCATTAAGCATCCCTCATAAGACTCACCAGTCTTAAAGAACTAGAATTCATTTGGTCAGCCATGGCACATGATCCATGGTTCGCTTTTGCAGCAATTGGAGGATGAGGTGATAACACAGGCATGTAATGTTCAACTGCCCTCCGTGAGCGTCTGACCTAGAAGAAAAGAGAAGCACTGGGTGAATGTTAGTCTAAGCCAATGCTCTGGTCTATCTGTCTTGTAACCTATTAGATCTATCATAATCTGAGAGGACAGCTATGAGCTTTCATAAGGTTATCTAATTAGAATTAGAATCCTCAGAGCTCACGTTTTTATTGAGTTTAGGGGTTCCAAACTTCTGTGCAGACACTCTCACTGATGACACTTGTGCCCCATCTGTTCAAACAGGTCACTTCTGACATCCATTAACTATGCCATTTTCCAAAAGGAAGTCAGAGAAACAAAAGAAATTTCAGTGATTAACCCAATTCTGACTCACAAGCAGGAACCTGTTGCTGAAAGAGAAATAATGGAAACCTTGGAAGGAAGACAAACCAGCCTCTTAAAAGTTCGTGACAGATGATGTGACTCAATTCAATACAATACACATGTTCTAGGTGCCTACCATGAGCCTTGTGCTTTTTATAAAAAGCACAAACCAGCTGACCCTTACCATTAAAGACTGAACATTCTCCTGGGCAGTGAGGAGCATTGAGGGGTGATACGACATGAATACTCAGAAGTAAACTCAAGCCATAAAAAAAGTACTAGTAACATAGTCAGGAAGAGTCGAGTTTAGAAGTTGGCATCTGAACTGGGCTTCAGAAGGAATAAGGGATTGTACAAGGTGGGAGGGAAGACAGAATGGATTCCACATTGGGGAGGGGAAAGGGAGGACCATTTGTGCAATGACTTCCATATCATGGAAGACAAAACAATAAGATCTGACAACTAATTAGGCAAGGCAAGAACCAAAGATGATGCCATAGCTGTGGATGCGACATCATCCCCCAAGCCCAAGTTCTTCCTGCCTTCTTCAGGTAAACACCAACCCTCTACTCATGCCATTGAACCAACTCCTCCTGGATTTTATCATTTCCTCCTCTTTATTTTCAGTATCTACATGCTGGCTCTTGCCCTAAAGCCTAAAACCACTACCAGATCTCTCATACTTAAAAAAAATACTTCACTTACCCTACTATCCCCTCAAACTATCATTCTGAAATCTCTCCTCCCTTTTATAGTCAAACTCCCCAAAAGAACTGTCTACACATACTGCATCCACTTTCTTACCTTCCACCCACTGCTCAGACCCTCAGAATCTGGCTTCTCTTCCCACTACTCAGCTGGACCCACTCTTTCCAAAGTCCCTGATGGCCTCGGTTACTAAATCCAATGCTCTTTCCTCAGCCTAACCAGATACAGCCAGCCACTAAAGGTCACATCACCCATAGCATTGTAATGGGTCTCTTCTCCCTTCTGCCCTGCAGTGTTCTATTCTTAAAAGAAAAAACAGAAGACAAATAATGGTGAAGTAGCCTTGCTACCATCCTCCTTCGTCCTCATTATTCCCATCCACTAAGAGCAACTGCTCCTCCCCTTTCTGATCCTTCTCTTTCCCAACCAGCCCAAACCAAAGAAAATGCCTTTTTGTTGGTCACTGGCATTAACCAGCCACCTCAGCTCATTCTGAGTTCTTATGGGACCCCCCTAATCTTCTGCATCCATCCTCACTGACTCCATCTACACATGCGTCTCTCCTGAGCTTATCTGTGAGATTCCTGTGTGCCTACATAGTCTCTGTGAGAAACTCTCCCCTTTTCTCTTCACCAGAATCTTTTTGTTCTGTTTATCTCTTCAGTATTTCATTCTTGAGAGCTCCTGTTCCCTCCTGGGTTGATTTTTCCCTGTAGAATTCTTTAAACGTGGCTCTCCCCAAATCATGGTTCTGTGTCAAATCATTCATGTTTTCTCTCACCTTGATCAAAACCACTATCATGCGTTGGTTATTCCCTTCCCAGTCACTTAAGCCTCAGCAAACGATCCTTCCTTTTTGGGCAGAATGGGATCCACAAGGACATTTGCCCATTCACTTCACTTTAGCAAGTGATATATTTGCTGATTGCTCTGGTTTCAGCTGAGTCAGTACCAGATAACTGGTGTCCCCCATCACTACTATACCAACCTCATATACCAAGTCTGTGATGTTCCCCAAACTCCTCCTCCTTCTGTCTGCTTGGTCTGTACCCTGCCCTTCCAAGGGCTTCATTTCCATTTTTGATATCATTGATCCTCACCCAAATGCTTTCCACCATGCTCCTGCCAATGGAATCCCGCTATGGCTCAGAAAATCAGCTACTGAGACAATAAGGTACAGACGTGATGGTCCCACTATTGTCTCTGACAAGAACAGAAGACTGTGAGAAGTGCCAGCAGGTCGCTTATGTTTCACATCTATTTGCTGTTTTCTTTCTAGTTTAATCCAAAAATGCTATGGGGATGATCAGGCTCAGCTGAGTCTCACACCAAGGCTCCCACAGTCTTGTTTCCTCTTTGGCTGCAGCTGCTTTGGGCTGTTTTGTGAGGCAACACTGCTTGGAATCTTCTGCTGCTTTGTGATGTTTTGCAAGTGAGTGTGTGCTCTGCACTGGGGTTGCCCTTGGCTGCCTTGCCAAACCACCGGGAACAAAATCAAACATGAGTTGACCAGGTGCTTTCAACACACTGATGTCTTTCCTTACTGTGGCCACCACATCTATAACAATTAGGTTTCTCCAAGAGATGGATGGTCAATATCTTTACTTTTATCCATTTCCCTTTTTCAAGCCAGTAGATTGTTTAGAAAGGTCTATTATGAGTTGCTGTAATATCATGCAATGTCCTCAGGTTATATTTTTCATTTTACCTCATGTGTCAGTGATTTTCCCTTTGCTTTGATAGCTGGCAGCCAGGATGCATCCATACAGCTGGGTCAGAAAAAAAAAATTAGCTACATGAGGAAATGTTTATTCTCTGCCTTTTAAGAACAATCAACTTCTTTTGTTTGCAATGTTGTTTAATTCTCTGTCTATGCCTTCTTGAAGAACATACCCAAGATACAAAGGCATGAAGGTATGAGTGGCTTGCCAAACTTTGACCTCTAATTTCTTAATCCTAAATTGTATTTTTAATAATTTCACATATTAAATTTTGCCCTCCTGTACTAGACCTGATTTTTTACTATAGTCAACCAAGTACCAATGCATATGTTGACTCAAGTCCTTTTTTGGAATGTCTCTGCTTCTTAATGACCTTCATTAAGGTCATTAATGACCTGATTGCTTATGCCTATAGGAGTGCTACAAAGGGATATGACAGCATCCCATAGAATCATATTTGTTTTGGGGGGACTTTGAAATAAACTCTATAAATTCCTTTTTTGCCCCTTATAAGACAACCTATAAGTCATCCTTCCATTTCCCTATAACTTTTTTTTTCTCTTTTTATTGATAAAACCAATATGGACATTGTTGGATTCCTGCAGCATCTTTCCTGAAATTAACTGTTAATAGAACTTTGTCATTGATGTCAGTCTTTGTACCCTTTCCCATCCTTCTGCAATTTTCCTTGTAGAAGGAGAAAGTGAGGGGTAGCCACTTTGTATTTTTTATGTTTCATTGATTGCAGTAGCCCCCAAAGTCATTAGTTAACCTACTTGTAGTGAGCCTGTCTGCACTTAGGTAAGGTTCAAGCCTGAAGAGCGGACAATCTGTTGCTGGGTCTATACACCTACACTGTAAGCTCCTTGATAGCAAAGGCCATTTTAGCCTTTTTCTGCATCCCCAGGGCTTTAGCACAGTGTCTGGCACATAGTAGGTAGTTAATAAATGTTTGTCGACTTGACCTTGACAGAACTTATTAAAGCATGTGCTCCATTAACCAGCCTGCAAAAGTCTATCTCTGTAGACTCACTACCCAGGTAATGAGTGTCAGGGTCAGGATTTGAACTTACGATCTCAGATTCCAAATTTAGCACTCTACAACATGAAAGAACAATTCTTCCAAATCGTGTTCATGTCCTACAGGAACTGCAGATGTTTCCCTTGAGGAAGAAAAGATCCGGGGACAAGAAACAAGGAGGGATATGACTGTGATCTTCAGATCATTTAGGGTTGGGCCTCTGGAGTGAGGTTGTCCACATCTCACAAACCACTTGGCTTTGCAGCAAACTGAGGCACCTCTCTTAGAACACTGTGCATGGCTATCTTCTAGGCTAGTGTCCCATGACACAAGCCCAGGAGCAGAGGGCCCTTGCACACAATCAGTACCTGGGAACTCTTTGTTGGATGGATGGGTAGGTGGATGATCCTGCTAGTTCTCCGAGAACATAACCAAGACTGCGGTGCAGCAATGATGGAGAGACAGGCCAGCTCACCCTAACAAAGAACATCATAACTAGGAGAGCCACTTCATAAGGACATGGACCGCCTTAGAGGGCAGTGAGCTCCTTGTCACTAGTTGACTACAAGGAGGCAGTCATTTTCGAGGGATTTCCGCTACAGGCAGGGGCATGGAGGTTGGTCACAAAGGTTCTTTCCAAATCTAAGGGTTGATGAGACCATGACCCTGATCATTAAGCTCCTAGTAGACCCCTGTCGTGAACATGGATGTGGAATTTGATGGGACCAGCCCCTGACTCAGTGAAGACCAGTAACAAATGACAACCATACAGAGAATGCTGTTTGCCAAATGCTTCACTTGGGCTGTCTCATTTCATGCTCACAGGGGAGAGAGACTATTCCCATTCCTATTTTACAGGTGTGGAAACGGAGGCAGGTAGAGGTTAAGTGAGTATGGTCACAGGGCCAGTAGGTGTCTGAGACACTCAGTTCCTTGCGATTCCAAAGCCAGCATTTCAGCAATACTTGCCCCTTCATGCCCCAGATTCAGTCACAAACACCAAACTTCTCAGACACATTAAAGTAGAAAGTAAGATAATGATTAGAGGTGGGGAGGACCTTAAAGCCATGTGGCCCACCACTCCCATTGTAAGTAAGGAAGGCTGGCCTTGGCCAAGGCACATTAGGAGTAAGTAAAGAGTCAGGGTTTAGACTCAGCTCTCCCTGCTCCCATCCTTCCATCTGATCAATCCTCAAGTCCTGCCCATCTCCCCTCTGCTAAATCACTCACATCTGCCTCCTCTCAGCTCCCTGTCCATAGCACTCATGCCTCTCACCTGGACCACCTCAGGCAGTCTCCTCATTGATTCCTGTGCTTCCAATCCATCTTACATGTAGCAGCCAAAATAACCTTCCTGATTCATGTGTCTAACCAAGTCAGTCTTGCTTTCAAAAACCACTGCAAACAAATCTCTTGCTCTCCAAAACTGACATTACCTGTATGCATGACACAGCCCTCCCCTGCTCCTGAGATGCCCCCCTCCTCTTTCTCTCTACCTCTCAGAATGCTCCTTTATGTCAACACCTCCAGGGAGCTTCCCCTGCTGACCCCTCTTCAAACTAACTTGGACTATATTTTTTGAACAAGTTGTATCTGATCAGTAGGATGGTAGTTCCTTTAGGACAGGCACATTTTGTTTCTGTCTTTGGTCTAGGAAGGGGCCTCACTTATAGAATGTATTTAATAGATGTTGAATTGCACTGGACAGCATAAAATTCCCTTGCACTGAAACCTTTCAAATGCACTGGCTGCTTGCCTCCCTTTACCAGTCTTCCTCACAGAGTTCATGACAGGAATAGAAAAAAAATGAAAGGTAGAAGAATAGATGGAAATGAAGAAAAGGAGAAAGGAGAGGAAGAAGAAGGAAAAGGAGGAAAAGAAAAAAGAGGAAGAAATGATGATGTACAGAAAATTGTATCTCCCAAAATCATAGAATCCCAATTAGAGGAAACCTCAAAAGTCATCTGTTCCAACCTACAACTGCATGGGAAATATCTGAAAAGGGTCATCCAGGCTTCATTTAGACCCTCTAGGGAGGGTAGGGGAAGGAGAACTCACAATCTCTTTCTACTTTGGTGGAACATTTTCTTTGTTTTATTAAACACTGAACCTAACACAGCCTTTCTGTTACTTCCCTCCATGGTTTCTAGTTGTACCATTAGAGGTCTAGAAGAACAAGTCTTACCCCTCGTCCATGGGAGATTCCTTTCAATATCTGAAAAGCCATTTATCATGACACTGCCCGCCCCATTCCATTCCTGCTTGGTTTTCTCCTTTTCATTCTAAATAGACCCAGTTTCTTCAAGCCTTCCCCTCCTGGTCCCCTTCTTTGAATATTTTCCAGCTTATCAAAATGTCCTTCCTAAAATGTGACACCAAAAACTGAGTCTACAGGGAGGTGAGGCTGGTCTCTTACTTCAGGTGAACATTACAATTGCTTTTTTTGGCCACTAGATTCATATAATTTGTATTGAGCTTACAAGTTACTGAAAAAGGATTTGAGGGTGGAATGGGCTGTTCCACTAGCATGATTCTCTCCCCCTCACTGGAGGTCTTAAGGTCAAAGCCATATGACTGCTTTGGGGGTATCTTTAAGAGCAGATGCTATTGGGCACAGGCCAAAGGATGAAGCGAACAACTGTATCAGAAACTCTTCTAATGGTAGAGGCAGCATTCCCCTAATCTCCCAGACTGCCAATGCAGACAATGAGGTTGGTGTGGCATGACCAGTTCTCAGAGGCCAGGTAGGCATTGCTTCCTTTTCTCTGTTTTCACTACCCATTCTTTGAATAGTCTCCTAGTGCCCATTCAAGATCACAGAGCTACAGATGCAGGCTTTATTCTCTTCCCTTTGTTGTCTCTCGTCCTTTCTCTTAATTATGCTTCCTTGTATATTGAAAGATTCTTGGTAAAGAATCTAGCTCACACCGTTCTAGATACATCAACAAATTACTTCCACTGATACTTTATTTTTAATGGACTTATATTTCCAACAAAATGTCAAAATTACAACTTGCAAAAGTTTCTGATGATTAAAAAAAACCCTCAAGAGATCTCAGCCTCTCACTAAATGGGTATTGAAACATTTGCAATGAGGCATTTTTGTCTAGTCCCCATGTACTAAGAAGGTGGGTAGAGAGCCAGCCTGGAGGTGAAATGAAGCTGGGCCCAAACCCTCCCTCTGCCACATCTGGTCCACATGACCCTGGGCAAGCACCAGCTTCTCCTTATGGTAAGCAGGTCCCGAAGCCGTTAAGAAGGTACTGACTTGCCTTGGGAGAGAGTGTTTCCTCCTATAGTCATGAAGCCACAAGAGTCTCTATCCCAATTCCTCACGGATGCACCAATCAGGACTGAGATTGGGAGGGGGGGGAGTGTTTCTGTGCCTGCAGGGAGGGCTCACATAAGGTGAAGTCCCTCCAACGGCTATCAGCGATTTGGCCATCAGCCCACACCATCTTTCGGGCCTCCCCAGAGCTAGGCAGCTCTAAGACCACAAGGGGCTTCCAAGGTCGGCCCTTCCTCACCTTGGCTCTCTGCACTCGCTCCTTCTGAGCTGTGGTCTCCAGACACCTCTTCAGTTCCATCTGGTAGTTGTGCTAAACAGGAGGGGGAGAGAAGCTTTCATTAGACCCAAGAAACCAGACATGGCTGCATGGGGGAACTCTCTCTGTAATGACTCCCAGCTTCATAAGACGATAGGAATCATGTTTATCCAAGCGGAACCCAGGACATCCTGATTAAAGTTTTAGGATGTTTCCATTTTATTCTTTAAACCATCTTCATTTTGGTAGTGTGTGTGTGTGTGTATGTGTGTGTGTGTGTGTGTAGAGAGACAGAGACAGAGAGGAGAGAGACACAGACAGAGGAGAGACAGAGACAGACAGAGACAGAGGAGAGACAGAGAGACAGAGACAGAGAGGAGAGACAGAGAGACAGAGACAGAGAGGAGAGACAGAGACACAGAGAGAAGAGAGAGAGATGGAGACAGAGAGAGACAGAGACACAGACACAGAGACAGAGGCAGAGAGCTTTTTTGCGATTTGTACTCTTAGAGAGTTGTCTAAAGCCCTGAAAGTTTGGATCATGTGCCCAGGATGACACAGTCTGTGTCAGAAGTAGGACTGGCTCTAGAATTAGCCCTTTAGTCACCAAACTCTGCTGCTTCTCAAAGAAAGACAAGCAGCCACAGAGTTACAGAGATGAGTAGACACATTAAAGATATACAAGTGATTTTTTGGAGGCCTATAACAGACATAACAGCAGAGAGCTTGCCACAAGGCATATGTGCCTGCATGTTTATTAAACAAACCTTTACCTAATTCCTACTGTGCGCCAGGCCCCATTCTCAGTGCTGGGGGTGCAAAGACCGAAGTCACACTGTGCTTACTCCTTGGGGGCAGAGCAGAGTAGGCCAAGTGAGCACTAGAGGTTTGATGGGGCCAGGGGTGTCAGTGAATGGCTCCACACCTAAGCCAACCCTTGAGCTGAGCCTGGAGAAATGGCACAGGGAAGGCCTTCCAGGCCTAGGGGACCACAAGGCCCAGGGATGGGTGGCAGGTAGGGGGTCATTGGCAAGAAACAAGGAGGCGGGTGCAGCTGGTGGGGAAATAAGAGGGGAGCAAGGAAGTTACATGCAGTGAGGTGGGCAAGTGTTGGGCTGTATTTAAGTGTTTTTAAGTTGTTATGTTCAAGTACTTTTCTATAGCCTTTGCATTAAGTATTTTATTCTACAGCCCTTATATAAGTAATGTACTTTAGGCATTTTATTTATGTTATAATTAAGTACTTCTCTATAGCCGTTTATATAAGTGTGTGTGTGTGTGTGTGTGTGCCGCTTAATTTCTCTGGGCCTCAGTGTTACCATCTGTAAAGTGGGGGGACGCAGATCAAAGGACCTCCAAGGTATCTTCCATCTCTAAAGCAACAATTCTCTGTATTAATTTTTCATGACTTCATTTTCCTTTTTTGACAGGGGCAGCTCAGTTCTCAGTGTTTAAGATACACAATGGCCACCACATAGCCCCAACTCACAAGACCCTCTACTGTGGCATCAATGGCCTGCTTTGGTTAGGGACTTCCCCTTTCCTTCAATAGCTAATATGAAAATAACTCAGCATTAGATGTTGCTTCCATCAAATCAAAACAAAAGCCTTATTTTAAATCATACAAACTCTATACCTGGAAACAGAAAGCTCATACTCAGGATGGGGAAAACAAACCGGGACGCCATACATTAACAGAAGACTCCGGAGAGAACAAAATGTAAGGTTTCCTCAACGCAATGGCACCGCGACCATAATTCAGACCAGCAGTTAAATATATTTAGGATTCCTTTACAGGCAATTCGAGAGCTATTCATAAATGTTGACTGAATTCCCCAGGTCAACAGTTTTATGAGCCAACTTTTCTGATTTACTGCTCTGCAGTCAAGCCAGGAAGTGATATGCTTTTTCACAGAGATTAAAATGTTGTCAATGCTTGAAACTACAAGTTGCTTGGGGCAAGGCCGAACCACTTTATCAAATTAGTTGGCCACACCACTAAAAATGTCATGACAGATAAAGGACACATGCGGAGAGTTAAGTGATGAATGAATATATGTTGACCATTATGTCCCAAAAGGAGAGGATGTGTGCACACCAATGTCCTGCATGGTGGGGCAAAGAGAACAATGGAAATGGAGACCGGCTACCTGAGTGACCATGGGCAAGAAATTACAGGGACTCCGTGACTCAGTTTTCTCCTGTATGAAAGAGGGCTAATGATGCCTGTAATGCCTCCTTCCTCCCAAGATTTTTAGGAAGCTCACATAAGATCCTGTTGGTCAGCTGCTTCATAAACTTTCAATGCACCAGAGAAATGTCACTTTATTATTGAGGGCGTGAAACAGAGGAGTGCTTCTGCCTATGGCTACAGACTTATAAATGAAACACTAAATTAGCAAACGTGAATACGGAAATATCAACTGGCATACCTCCATTTCAAGGATCTTCCTGAATATAGCATTTGCTAAGTATTCTCTGGTGAATCTGTAATGGTCCTTCCTCATGATGTTTTCTTTGTATTCTTTCTCAGAGAGTATCCTTCCACTTCTTGTGATCTGCAAAGAACAAACGAGATACAGAATTGGAAAACACTCACACTCACACACGCGCACACACACACACACACACACACACACACACACACACACACACACACACACACACACACACACACCCTGATACACTACAGCTGGGAGGCCATTTCTAAGTGGAA
The DNA here is from genome assembly GCF_028583685.1 of Petaurus breviceps papuanus. Classification (NCBI taxonomy): domain Eukaryota; kingdom Metazoa; phylum Chordata; class Mammalia; order Diprotodontia; family Petauridae; genus Petaurus; species Petaurus breviceps. Next base: position 70,677 of record NW_027185852.1, on the reverse strand, counting down.
GGAAGGACAGCAATAGTTGATCGACTTTCACAATGAATATTTCATCAACTGAGAAGGGAGAACAAAGAGCAGGGGTCCCCTCATTCTGACGATGGCCAGGTGGTGGATCTGAAATTTTCCACCAGGTTTTCATTTGCTTAAACATGCTCTCTTGATGGAGCCCAGGTGTTCTTTGCACCAGCCTTTCTGTAACCATCCCCATAAGAAAGGATGATTTCAAAAGAGCACACTGGAAAAGAAAGAAAGCAGTCCAATGTCCCGTGTCACGGGAAGCATCACTGAGGCAATATGTGCACATTCTTGAAAAAGTTCTAAGTTCTGCTGAGCACCTATTAAAACCTATTATGTGCAGAGAAAAAGATCATGGTGAAGAGCCGAGCCTGGAAGACTCTGACCCATACTGGCTGTGTGACCTTGGACAAGTCACTCAGCTCAGAGACAATTTTCAAAGACTATATATAAGAGGCAGAGAAAGTGTATGTTGTATACATGCATTTGTATGCATATATGCATGTCCGTGCGTATGCATATGTATACATGTGTGTATGTATGTGTTGTATGTGTGTGAGATGTGGATATGCATTTACAATACATGAGCATGTATACACACCTTTGGCTGCATGCCACATATATCTATGGAATCTGCCAGATGCCCTTAGGCCTTAAGCTAATTTCGGGGAACCAGATCCTTTAAGTCTTGCCAAGTGCTTTGTCTAAGTGCTTTCACCGGAGTCTGTTGAAGGCCCTGTGAGGTTAAGTGCCCCGGGCATTTCTGTCCCCATTCTACATGGAGGAACACTTTTCAGAGACGTGAAGTGAGTCTCAAGTGAGACTCCTTGAGAGTCCAAGCCCAGGTCTCTCCCCCACATCACACCACCTCCCTACAGTTAAGGAAACTATTAAAGGATGTCATGGGGAGGAAAGATTAGACTTGATCCACTGGTCACTGAGGAAAGAAGCAGAAATTATGGGTGAAGGGCTCAAAGGGACCAATTTTGGCTGGATACAGGGAAATCTTCCTATGAATCAGGGCTGCTCACGGGGCAGGGGGCTCCCCATCTTACAGGTCTTGAAGTCGAGGCTGGGTGCCTTCTATGTGTGCATGGCGAGACCAAAGGAGATACCATCCCCAAGGCTCTTAGCACAGGGCCTGGCACAGCAGGCAGTACATAAATGCACGTTGCTGGCTATTTGGTTGGATGGTTGCTGGGATTCCTTCCCATTTTTGAATTCTCTGCTCTTGGGCTTAGCACCAGCAGGTGCTGAGGAAGCATCCAAAGAGCACCGAGGCTCCCCCAGGAAAGAGACAAGCTAAAAGCCGGTTCTTGCCCCCAGGAAGATGACTTGCCATTAGAGGTGGCCAGGGATCAATCATGAGCTGGCTCAGACTGTCTAACTTTGAAATAGCTTTGTATTATTATATTGTCGCACTTTGTTATTTTCCTGCCTTGGTAAATATAATATAACTGAGATGATTTGTGGGAGAATACGTCTAGGAATCATGTAAGATGAGAAGGCATGGAGAGCTGGCCAGCACACTGATGGCAAGGACTCCCCACAATGATGAGGCCACAAGTCCCCTGAAGAACACTGTCCAAGTTCAGATTCACAGAATCTCTGACCACCCAGTTCACTCCACACCTGGTAAGGGCTCTTATCTCCAACTCCTACAACAGCCAGATGATGCTTGGAGCCTTCCAGGGGTCTCCCCAGCTCATTTTACTTTTGGACAGCTCCAATGGTCAGGACACTTTCCCATATATTGGTTCTAAAGATCCAAGATTGTGAAGTCTACTTTGATTACATAATAATGCAGGTGCAGATGGAATGAGCCTAAAAGACTTGCCTGAATCCATAAAGCTCCTTCATCACCTGCCATAAAGTGCTTTAGTTCAGAGTCTTCCTCAAGTCCAGGCTCAGGTGGGCAGCTATGGAGATGTCCTGCACTTCTGTGATTCTGTAGAATGAAGGCACTGGGGAAGACTGAGTTTGGGGGCAGATGATGAGCCTGTTTTGGGTCATGCTGAACCTTCAGAACCATCAGGGCATTTAACACATCAACAAGGCAGTGAGAAAGCAGGAGAACTCAGGAATAGGCTGGGTGGGGTCAGTGGATGTGGGGCTCGTCTACCTGCCCTAGAGAAGGGAAGCCCAGGTATTCCCTGGTGCACTGGAGAACACGGGCCAGACTCAATCCTGTCTCTGCCACTAACTGCCAGTCTGACCTTAGTCATGTCACTGAAGCTCTCCAGGTTTTCTCATCCCTAAAGTATGAGGGTTGACCTAGTTGATCCCCAATGTGCCTTCTGGTCTAAATCTATCATCCTATTTTTGGAGGCGATTCTAAGAAATAATGTAGGAAAAAAAGAAAACAGGTCTGACAGCCCCAGTTCTGAGATGGCCATTCCCATCAGTCAGTCAATAAGCATATGCCAGGCATTGTGATAAATGATTCTCATATATCAGGAAGAAGAAAGTGAACCAGCCCAAGAAGAGCCACACAGTTATGCAGAGAGCCAAGAGAGAAGCCAAGGGAGCAGAGGGCGCCAGCAGCACCAGGGGCTACAGAAAGGGGGGGATCCCATCGTGAGGGGGATGAAGACTGAGTCTGGGCAGAACCGTGGGGATTGAAGCCAGAATGGAGCTAAAGGAGGGGAGAGCCAGAGCTTAGCCTCACCGATGCTTCATCTCTCACATCCCCCAGTCACCTCCTCTCCCAATAGTTGTGATCCTGCCAACTGCTTTCATAAGTCATGGACTGGGGCCACTCTGCCATTTTGCCTGGCCTTCTCAGGATGCTCTCTAGCTTATCAAATCCTCCCTGTGACACCCAGACCTGAATGCAGTACTCCCCTGGAGGCCCCACCAGGGCAGAGGCTGTGGGCTGTCCCCTCTCTCCTCCCAGATGCTCCATCTCTCCTCCCTAGCCCAGGTTTATATAGCCATATGTTGGACACAGCATCGTATCATTGACCCAAGGTGGCTTACAGTATAGTAAGACTAAAAGATGTTTTCCAAAATCTCTTGTCCAATCATTTCCAAGCTCATCTGGTACCAGAGAGGTCTACTTTGTGAATCCAAGCACAACTTTACATTTATCACTATTAGATTCTGCCTTATTAGATGAAGCTAACTTTTGACCCTGCAAAGGTCCCTTTGGACACTGGCTTTCTCATCTAGCATGTTCTGTCACCTTCAGATCTGGCCCACATACCCTCTATGTCTTTGTCCAAGTCACTGATAAATGCTAAACAGCTCAGAGGACAGCACAGATCCTGGTGTGCTCCACCAGAGATCTGCCGAGGTGACGTCATACCGCGAACACTGACCACTGATTCTGGCCATTGAACCAGACCCACATCCACCGAATCTCACACTCTCTCTGTGTCTCTCTCTCTCTGTCTCTCTCTCTCTTCTACAAGGATGGCTTGAGACACTTTGGCTGACACTGTCATCAAATCTAGGTACACTCTATGGCATTCCCTTGTGCTAAGGATAGTCATCCTGCCAAAAGAAGGGAATGCAGTGAGTCTGGCCATGGTGGCTCTTGGTGGTTGCTGCTTCTTTCCCTGGATGTTCACTAGCCATCCCTCGCACATTCTAAAACTTGGGAGGAGGTGCAGCCAAGCTCTTGGCCAACTGCTTTCAGATTCTCTTCTCCTCTTTTGGTTTTCCCTCAGAATGAAGGCATTCCCCCTTTCCCACTCTCTACAGTCTTCCAGATATCACTGGAGGTGGCTCAGCAGTCATGTCTGCCAGTTCTTCCAGAATCTGTCTTTGGGGCCGTGGGCTCAGAGAAGCCACCTAGTTAAACCCCTCATTTCAGAGCTGACGAACCCAAGGACCATGGCAGTTACTATCTTCCCAAGCTTAGATCAGGCAGCCATTGACAGAGAAGGACTGGAGCTGACCCACGCTACCTCCAAAGGTCTAGATGTAAGGGAGACTTACTCATCTCAGGCCCCACCTCCCAGGGCCAGTTCTGTGTGGTTTGCTCCAGTCCAGTTCTCCTTGGCAGAGAAAACAGAAGTGAAATAAGCTTGTTTCCCCACCTAGCCCAGGCCATCTGGGAGCCTCTGGTTGGTCTGTCCCCAGCAGCCTGAGCTGACTCCGAGCATCAGTCCCTCTGACACAGGGTCATACAGCTACTGAGGGTCTGAGAGAGGTTTTAAACTCAGATCTCCCTGCCTCATAGTTTAGTATTCTATCCACTGGGAAACCTAAGTGCCTTTAAGGGCTTAACTTACTTAAACTCTTGGAGCCTCAGTTTCCTCATCTGTAAAAAGGAGATAATAATACCTTTGGTACCTACCTGACAGGGTAGCTCTAAGACTCAAGATAATGTATGTAAGCATTATGTAAATGTCAGTGTAGCATTAATAAATTAAGTTAAAATTAATTAATTAAAGAGATTACTTTTCCAAGACTTTTAATGTGTATCCAGTAGGACTACCGCTATTGGGGCATGAAACGTAGGTTCCTAGAAATCTCCAAAAAGATGGTGTGGCCCAATAAAAAGAGAAATGGCTCTGAGTCAGAGATCCTGGATTCAAATCCCCCCACCCAGTCACTTGTTAGCTGTGTGACTTTGGGAAAGTCCCTTCCCTGGACAAGATGGTTTCTGAAGACCCTCCTGCCTCCTATCTCTGAGTTTCAGCTTCCTCATCAGCAAAATGAAAGGGCTGCCTCAGCTGACCATGAAGGTCCCCTCTAAAAAGCTGCCATATTGTGACTAGAAAATGAGTGGTTGCCAGGCATGTTCCCCATGATGACTCATGATCTGTGAACACTAAAAATGCACGCAAGCCTATGGGAACCGTAGGATGACAGAATGAAGGAAGCCACCACATGGTGTAGACACGGGAAGCATATGGAGCAAAGCCATCTCCTAGAAGGAGCACATGGAAAGGATATCACGTAATCTAATGTGAGGAGTAAATGAAAAAAAAAAGTGTGAAAAAAGGAAAGAACCAAGAGAGAATGAGTGAGGAGGAAGTGAAAAAAAAAGAGTGAAAAAAGGAAAGAACCAAGAGAGAATGAGTG
>NW_027185852.1:38157-65624 GCF_028583685.1 Petaurus breviceps papuanus | reverse complement strand
ATGAAAAAAAAAGAGTGAAAAAAGGAAAGAACCAAGAGAGAATGAGTAAGGAGGAAATGAAAAAAAAAGAGTGAAAAAAGGAAAAAAACAAGAGAGAATGAGTGAGGAAGAAATGAAAAAAAAGCATTAAAAAAGGAAAGAACTAAGAGAGAATGAATGGGGCAAAACCTCAGGGAAGACCCACAGAGCCTAAAGACATCATTAACACACAAGAGACAGCAACTTTGGCCAAGCTTATGGAGTCAATGAAGAGCTTCAGGGACAGGAGTGAAGGATGTCATTAAAGAAATGTGTGTTGGGGCGGCCAGGTAGCACAGCGAGTAAGAGCACTGGCCCCAGTGTCGGGATGACCTGGGATCAAATCCGGGCTCAGACACTTAGCACCCACTGAGAAACACCTGGCCTTGTAACCTTGAGCAAGTTACTTACCCCCAGTTGCTTTACAAAAAAAGAAATGTGTGACGGGAAGAGAAGAGGGCCTGGCCACATGACAAGGATGAGGAGGGCAGGGAGAGCAGGGGGCTGCTGGAGCCCTCAAGATATCAAGAGCGAGCTGGGTGAGACTTGTGGTGGCCAGCTTCTGGGAGGTCACAGACAAGCGTCCCGTACCATCCTGACGCTGCCACTGCAGCATTTTTACACTTAAGCAGCATGAAAAGTCCCCTCAAATGCATTTTTCAAGACAAGTTCAGTTGAGTCTGGAATGGGGGGAGGTGGTAACCTGGGACACAAGGAACCATGGGAGAATGGAACCTGGGACACCATTTTGCTGAGAAGAATGGCGACCAGTGTAGGACTGTGTAAGGAAGGAGCTCAGCTCACCTGGGATCTGGGTGACAGAAGGAAGAGGAAGCAGCCATCTGGGAGCTCCTATTTTAACTCATTATTCCTGCTAAACAGATGCTAAGTTCAGTTGTTTCTAAACAGTTGAAGGACTGTTGTATGGGATCATATCCTGAGAGTTAGAAGGAGCACTGGAGGTCCCATAGCTCCATCTCCTTATTTTACTGATGAGGAAACCAAGGCTCAACGTTTCCCACAGTCACCCAGATAGTGAGAGAAGTGGAATCTGAAGCCCAGCCCTCTGACCACAACACCAACGCCCTGTCCACGCTCATACACAATGAGTTAGGCCCATGGCCTAACCCTAGTTACATCTGCCAAGTTGCCCCTACTTCCCCCCTGCTTCCTTGGCATCAAGTAGCTTTTCTTTGCCCATTTTCAGAGTCTGGCGCGAGCCCCTTTGTAGGGTTTATTGCCCAAGGCAGAGAAGACGCAACCTGAATTTCAGCACAGACCTTCTTAACCCTACGTGGAAGATGACCAGAGTCAGCCAGGATGTACACAGACCACAGAACTGCTGGTCAAAGAACAGTGCTTCTGAGGGAAACCATGCGAGCTCATCTTGCCTCCTCCACCAAGCATACCCACATCTTCCACCATTTAAGCTCGCCCTCTGCACTAGGAAACAAGTCATCTTGGTCCATCCTCCCCCCTGCCCATCATCACCTCTATGCTCTTTTAACCCGATCTCCCCTCAAACAGGCCTGTAAGACTGAAAGCAAGCTCAGTGAAATGGACTCCTAGGAAGCTGGGAGAGGGGAATGGAGACTTACCAGCCCTGACCTCTGCAGGTGTCTCCTTATCCTTGTATTGCTGAAGTAGCCGACTAGGTGTTTGTCTCTGAGACTGTTGTATGTGGCGAGTGGCCTGGAAGGTTTAAAAACAAACACAAAGTTAGTGTCATGGGATCCAGGTGGGTAAAAGGAAGTGAATCCAGATCCCCAAGGGGAGCCCAAGTTCAGGCCTCAGGAGGCTGCTGGCAAGGAAGGAGACCAGAACGAGATGAGGACAGGACCAGGGCCCTGCCCCTCCGAGGGGCACGAAGGTCTTCTCTCCAGTCCCTGGGACACATCAGGTGTCTCCCTCCTGTGAGAACTCACTGAAGAAAGGAACGCTTCTGCCTTCTCTCGAACCCAGCCCTGCTCCTAAAGGTCAAAGCACAAGCTTCTTTTCCACTATGTAAAGTGACGACATTGTGGCTTGTGCCACTCACTCTGGACACTCCAACAGTGGGAGGGTCCACACCTGGCCTCTCAAATTGTTGAGATGCACACTGAAGCACTGTTTAAGCACCTGCTGTGTGCCGGACCTTGTGCGAGGCTCTCAGGATATAGACAGAGAAGAAGAGCCCTGGTCCTCAAGGAGCACACGCCCTCTGCCAGGTTCTCCAGCTAAGCTGTGATGTTGCCCCCTTCTTGGCTGACCTGCTGCACTCAGTGCTTTGCTCCAGTCTTGGGCCTGACTCCCTTCACCTTTGCCAGACCCCCACCCTGGAGAGCTCCCTCTTTCCTCCTTCCTTCCTCCTTTTTCTGCTCCCAATGCAGGTAAGGAATGCAGGCCATCACAACTTGATGATATCAAGTTTCAAATGGGCTTTCTTTGCAACTGAACAATCTTTTTTTTTCTTTTTTTTTCCAGAGGAAGAAGGTAGGGCAATTGGGGTTAAGTGACTTGCCCAAGGTCACACGGCTAGTAAGTGTTAAGTGCCTGAAGCCGGATTTGAACTCAGGTCCTCCTGACTCCAAGGCCAGTGCTCTACTCACTTTGTAACCTAGCTGCCTCTGAACAATCATTTTAATCCTTACCAATGAATTCTCTCTTCCATTCCCCATAACCATTATCCTAAATCTTTTCTCTCCTCAAGCCCTCCATGGTATTTCTACTCTCCATACTCCACCCCAAGGACTTTGTCTCATATTTCACTGAGAAAAGAGAAGTCATCTGCCATGGGCTCCACATTCTCCCCTTCTCTTAAGGCATAACCCCTAGATGTGTTTCTGAATATGAGCTGACATTTCTTCTCATGAAGATCAATCCCTTTACATGTGTCCTTGACCCCTTCCCCATCCCTTCTCATCCAAACAGTTACTGCCATATCAGCCTTCCATTTTGATAATATTCAACCATCCTCTATCTACTGGTTGCTTCCCTATGGTCTACAAAGAAGCCCCAGGGGCATGGCTAGGTCACTCAGTGAATAGAGCACTGGCCCCGGAGTCAGGAGGACCTGAGCTCAAATCCGGCCTCAGACACTCGACACACTAATTAGCCATGTGACTTTGGGCAAGTCACTTAACCCCAATTGGCCTCCAAAAATAGGCAAAAAAAAAAGCCCCAGGCTCCTTTATCCGGAAAAACCAGCCCTCACTAGACCATATCATTCCCTAGAGAGGACTCTACACATCTTCCCTCTTTCTCAGTCAAACTGCTAAAAAAAATGTGATCTCCGGGTACCAGCCTACACTTTCCTCTGTTCTCTCTCCTTTCTCATTCAAACGAAAACTCTCTCTCCCAAGTTACCATAGAGCTTTTAATTGTCAAAGCCAAGGGTCTTTTCTCACTCCTCATCCTTCTTAGGCTCTCTGCAGCGTCTGACGTTGTTGACCACCTTCCCCTTCTGGACACACTCTTCTTTCTGGGAGTCTGTGACAAATGCTCTCTAGGCTCTCCTCTTCCCTATCTGGCCATTCCTTTCCAGTCCTCTGTGGTGGATCACCATCCATATCCAGCCCCATTAAATGTGAGTGCACTTGGAGCCTCTGCCCTGGACCCCATTTTTCTTTTCTCTATATTCTCTTTCATTTGGTGACTTCATGAGTTTCCGTGTCTTTAACTGTCATCTCTATGCGGATAAATCCAAGATCTCTAAATCCAGTCCTGGTCTCTCTCCTGAGTTATAATCCTGATGCCCAAGTGCCTAGTAGACAGTTCAAACTCGATTCCCACAAGCATCTCAATCTCAGTTGTGTCCCAAAATGACCTCCTTAGCTTTCTTTCCAAAACCATCCCACTCTTGCTGAGGGCACCGCCATCCTTCCAGTCATCCAAGTCTCAGAACTCTCTCTCATGCACTCACTCAATATCTCTTTAATTCATTAATCTTTTCATCTTCTCCTCTACAAAAGTGCTTACATATGTCCACTTCTACTGTATCCACACCCCATATTCTGACCCTCATCACCTCTCACATCAATTACAGCTTTCCAGGTGGTGTCTCTGACCCAAGTCTCCCTTGGCTCCCTGGCACAGCGGCTAATGTGATTCTGAAAGTCTGACCACACCATCCTCTTCCCAAGAAGTCCCAGTGCCTCTGGGTCCAGTGCAAGCTCCTCTTTGGGCACTTCAGTTCCTGTCCAACTTGGCCCCAAACAAGGATAAAATACAAAGTCCTCTGTTTGGCATTGAATGCCCTTCCCAACGAGGCCCCCCTGCTTTGACTCCTCTTCACACAAGTGGAACTGGTCTTCTTCCTGCTCCTCAGACATGGTGGTCTCTTTCTCATGGCTCACTCCCATGCCTGGGATGCTCTCCCTCACCATGCTGCTCTCTTCAGACCTCCCACAGGAAACCTTTCCTGGCTCCCCCTCCGGCTGATAGCACCTGCTCCCTCAAATCTCCTTGCATGTGTACATTGGCTACGTTTTCTATTTGCTTATATATGTTGGGTTGTGCACTTCCTGGCCCTGGCCTCCATTTGCCAAATCCCTACCTCTCTTCCCAAGGCCCAGCTGAACACCACCTGCAGCCAAGCGTTTCCATTCTCTGCAGCCAGAAGAGAGTTTTTATTCTTCTCACCCTTCCAGACACGGAGCTGGCAAATTTCTCTTATGACTCCTTCCATTCTGTTTCTTACACCAAATTACATGCCTTGTGGCTCCAGGCCCCTTGTGTGCTCTCTGAGGGCAGGGACTATGTCGTCTCTCCCTTTGATCCCGCACCTGTTCTATATGCAACACATGCTTGTGAAGGGAAGGCTGAGAGTGAGCAGGAGTGATGTCCAGAGTGGCCGGGCAGTCATACAGCCACAAGCACTAAGGGCGTGGAGCTCTTGTGGAAAGAGCTCAGAAACACTAAAAAGGGGCGAGACAAGCTTCCTGCTTCAGAAAGACCGTGCTGCGGTGAATGCATGCATGAACGAACGAACGAATGAAAGAATGGATTCTTGGACTAGGTCTTAGATTGTCCTTTGAGGTAGGCAAAACACATAAATAGCACCTCATGTGTTCCTCACAGCAACCCTGGGAGGTTAATGTTATTTTATCTCCATTTTACAGAAACTGAGAGAGGAAGAGGTTAGGTGACATGTCCAGGTCCACACAGCTAGGAGGTGTTCAAGGCTTCATTTGAACTCAGGCCATCCTGATTTCAGACCCAGCAGTTTATCCCCTGCACCTCCCAGTCATCAAAGCATCTAACAGGTGTTGACTACGAAAGGCAATTTGTCAGGGAGGTCTGGATTCAAATCCTGCTCTGACACATCCTAGTGTGGGGTCCTGGGCAAGTCATTGTACTGTTTGCTCGAGGCTAGTCTCTAAGAGGACAAGCCACAGAGGAGGTGCTTATCTGTTGTTGGCAGACATTTCCTCACCTGGGAACTCCCCATACCAATAAAATCAGAAGTCCAGTCCCTATCTCTAAGTGCTCATTATATGCTCTACAATATATTGTAGAGATACCAATTTTAAAAATATATAAATGAAGAAATCCCTGCCCTCAAGGAGCCTACATTCTGGCAGGGTAAGGCAATACACAGTACATGGTAGCCAGGAAAGGGGACTGGGATCCACCATATTGCTGACTTGGCAAGATGGGTCTCCCTGCCAAGCCTACAGCAAGAAAGGCTGTTGTGTTCAGTGCTGCTGTCTCTCGTGCAATGGCAAATTACCTGGGATCTGGCAGACCTTGGATCTACCTTGGATCTCCTACAAGCTTGATTGAAGAAACCAGGGCAGAATCTGACTGAACAGGATTCCTCAGGACAGTGCAACACTATTACCCCAAGCTCAGGCTTTCAAAATATTTCATTTTTTGGTCTAGATCCCTGGTAATAATAAATGACATAGTGTTTTACCATGACCAAGTATCTTTTCAAAGATATAGTTATCTCCTGTGAGCCTCATTAACAAGCCAAGGAAGTACAGGTGAAGCAAGTACTACCATTGTTCCCATTTTACAGGTGCAAAGACTGAAGCTAGGACTTGCCTAAAGTCACAAAGTCAGAGAAGAGAAGGGCCAGGACTTGAACCCAGGCTTCTCTTTTTTCCTGGTCTAGTGCAATGCACTCTGCTCTTTCTGGCTTCACTTTTTCCCACTCTGCTTCCAAGAGCGTTAACCTCCTTCCAAGTCTGGATTTCTACAGAAGATGTTCATGGTTTTATGGTGCTTGGGATAGCAGAGCTGTCTCTGCATTTTTTCACAAATGCCCACAATCCACATTTCAAGTAAGCCTGACTGACGCTAACACTTTCATCTTGTACAGAGCTGGTCATGGTTCTGAGGGTGCTATTCAAGGTGCCACAGGAAGAAAGCCCCAATCAAGCCACTTGGAGAGAGCAGCTCAGGCTACCATTGTCACCATCACCACCGGGGCCATTGTGATCCTCACCATTGTCATTCCCACCATCATAATAGCTCACATTTATATCAATGTTTGCAAAGAGCTTGGACACACATTATCTGAAGCCTCTCAATGAGCCCATGAAGAAGAGACTTCAGGTGTGTCTCACGCTCATTTGACAGAGGGGGAGACATGGTCTGGGAGGCCAATGACATCCAGTCAGTAAGGGGGTCTCACAAAGGAATCTCCTCGCCATTTCAAATGTAACAAAGTTTTATTTTGTCCTCTAGGGACGACACACCGGCCTCAAAGCCCAGAAGCTAAGATGTCCCCTTGAGGGCTGTGGATGCCCGAGCTGTAGGAATACACTCCCATGAGTTCACATCAGTGGTCTACATACAGTCTGAGGCTGAAGGCTTTCAGTGATGGGCACCCCCCAAACCTGCAGCAAACACCAGTGAGATGCTCTCTGAGATGCCCTGCTGGCCTAGGTACATGATCAAAGGTTTACTGCCACTGAAAGGTCCCCTTTCCCATCCTTACCCTTTTCTATTTCTTAGAACATCTTTTCAGTTGCTCATCTGTAGAAAGGTGAGGTGTCCTTCACTCCTAAGAGTCCTGATTCCACGCTTCACAGGCTTGTAAGAGAAATCATTAGTGTACTGTGATACAATAGACTTATTGTCTCTTTTTTGGACTCAAATATCTTTAAATCAATCTCTTTGCAAAGTCATGTAAACAGGAATGCTCAAATATTGATTAAAGAACCTGGGACCAAGAAGTCCTTCATTCAGGCTTCCTTGAATGCAGGACGGAGCTTTCCAATGGCCTTATGCTTAGACAATATTTCTTCCTTTAATACGGTCTGGAAAGTAGCTTTCACAAAAGAGTTCCCCCCAAATCCACTTGCCCAGCACTGTCCCCTCTCAGATCCACCACGTTGCACCTTAGTTCTTTTCTCTACTCCTCTTATCAATGGGCTAAGGGATCATAACCTTTAAAAATCTTCAGCAATAGGCCGAGAGATCTCTTCCCCAAGGCTACCCCCTCCCCCCAACTACCCATGCTTTAATCCAGCCTCAAGGATGGATTTCCATGGAAACCCAACTAAAAGGAAAGGCCTCATCAGCAGCAGCATCATCAATAGACATTTATTGAGTTCATACTGTGTCCATGGCATTATGCTGAGCATGTAGAAAGAAGCAGGAGACAAGGGCTTTCTGCTTTCAAAGGATTTAGAGCCATTTCATGAGATGGCAAGAATCCATACAAAGATGGCCGTCTTGGTCAACGGCATGGTCATCTGATCCAACTACCTGGTGTTTCTTAGATAATGACTATTAATGGATGTATTTTGATCTGAGGAATGGAAGTCACTACACTTTTTTTTCTAATATCTGTTCTTTTAATTAAGAGTCAAAACGCCTGGGCCTCCTCAGATCCACCAAACTGTACAAAACTGGATAAGAATTTGACTTCTCCAAGCTTCATTCAGTTTTCATTCGTGAAAGGAGATGGGAGGTGCGGGGGCAAGGTGACCACACTCCTATCCATCTCTATGGCTCAGACTTCCTATGAGGGTAGAACTGATTTCAGTGAACAGCACCCCACCACACCCACAGAAAGAGCTGATCCTCAAAGATGGGAGCTGGATCACTAGCTACAAACATTTCACTGTGCCGTGAACAACCCAGGTGCTTGATGAGTGTTCTAAGTGCCTTGTCTTCTTCCTAGTTTACTGGGAAGTTGGCAATGGGCCAAAATGATATTAATACCCCAAAAGTAAGTCAGCCCTTCTGGGCAGAGTGTTGTGCAGGTTTGATGTAACCTACTTGGGGCTTCCTCAACCTTCCTCACCTTTTGGCCCTCTAAAGCACCCCCGTTTTGGGGGGAAAGTGATGGAATCCTGGACAACTTCACTCAGGTCAGTCAAGCTCTTCCAAAAGAAATCAGTTTGTCCAGTTCATTCACACAGAGGAATGAATGGCTAACTAAATCTGTTGGCAATATTCCGTGGGAGGAAAAGACACTGCTGAAAACACCTTTCTCAAGAGGTGGGATTTCAGGTTCTGCGGTGGCAGGGGAGGGGGGCCTAAAGGTGCTGCTCCCTCTGATTCTGCATCTTACAATAGCATGTAACCTTCCTGGGAGAAAGCAATGCTGGCTTTTCTGTCTTTATATCCCCCACACACTTAGAACAGTGCCTGAGATGCCGTGGACATTAACAAAGAGATCCTGGTGGATTATGACCAGTCGACTCAGTGATGGACAAGAGGGCCCAGACAAAGAGAAATTTTCTTTAACATTTCAGAATATAAAAGACTGTTATATACACGAGGGAAGAGCAGTTCTGATACCCAATTTTATCCATCTATCAAGTGAGAGAGAAGGACTGTACCTACAGCATGCACAGGGTTAGGGTTCCATGGATGGGGTTGGGTTATCCAGACTCTATTCACACAGATGGTTCTAAATGAAATCTACAGCTGGTCAGCTTTGGAGTTCCCTGGTTTGTGAGATAGAGAGATGGACAGATGGACGGATGGACGGACGGATGGACAGGACAGAGAGAGATGGATAGATATGATAGATGATTAAATGGCATCGCTAGATGGAGAGGATGGATGGAGATAAGTGGTATATAGACATATATGCATAAGGTATGTCTATACAGACACACATGTATGTACACACAGACATTGCGTGATTTGTCTCTTCTTGCCCTCTCTATAAAGCCTTCATATGGAACTTGGATAATTCTGTTTCTATACCAGAAATCATGGGAAGAAGATGGGGGAAGAAAGGCAAGCCTAAGTTGGCCGTCTTGTATCAGACACTGATAACAGATATGTAGATACAGGCTTAGATTAATACAGTAGAGAGAGTATGTGTGCATCCATGTGTGACGTGCATGTTACTTATGTAGGATCCATATGTATATGTGTGTATGTGCATGCATGTGTGCAGATATACGAGTGTGTGCCAGTCATTGTGCTAAGCACTGGAGATATAAAAAGCAAAAGTGAATTCAAGTCAAATATTTCAATTTGCACATTTTCAATGGGAACCCACAGACTTTCCACCATACCGCAAGAGAGCTTCTCAAAGCTCTTTTGATTCACTCCAATACCTTCTGAGTCAAATTCAGCAGCTGTAATCATTTACCATGTGCTCACTATGTGCAAAGCCCCAGCCCAAGCTTATACTGAGGACAAAGGCGTGACCCATGTCAGAGGCCATTTCTTCCATGAAGTTTTCCCTGATGTAAAATGACTTCTCGTGATTCATGACTTCTGTGGCACTTCTGGGTTCCTCTGTCATGAACTTTCCATGTTCATAGAATGTAAAATTCTTCAGGCATGGAGGAATTCATTTTTGTCTTTATATGTCCATTGCCTGGCACTTCATAGACTCGCTGAATAAATGTGGTTTTGTGTGTGTGATTGACTGGATTGTGGATTCTGCTTATAATCACTGTGTGTGCACCATTTGCCCTCCCTAGATGGTAAGTTCCTTGATGGGAATACCTCTGTGTCCTTTCTTCTTCAGTATCACAGCACAGTATTTTTGTCACAGAGTGGGTGCATAATATTTGTGGAGCTTGGATAACTTCATCGGATATGACTGAGGTGCTTAGGTAAGTGTTAGAATGATGCTGTTATTAAAAACAAAAGGTCACTCAGCTGGGGAAAAAGAAAACTCATTTTGCGATATGTGAAATTAGAGATGTTATCCAGACAATGACATGAACATAGCTAGTTGTAACTGAAAAGACAAGATCATCAAATCAAAATACAACAGACTCTCAGGTTCTCTGCCTACTGTAACTACCTCTAGGAGGCCTGATGACTAATTAGAATTTTGAGGGAACATTTGAATCATATGCCCCTATTAGAAAGTAACCACTCATCTTTGTGCAGTCCCTTCTGAATGGTGATACCGGCTTCTGTTTCGGTTTTGTATTTTTCAGTTTTTACTCTTTTTTTTTTGTTTACTCAACTGTTTGTTTTTGCTCTCGTTTCTTTGTTTTCCAGGAATACTTGAAAGTCCTCTCTTTCACTGAAGGTCCATTTTTCCCCTGTAGGAGAAATCCCTCAGTTTAGCAGTGTAAGATAGAGCCTGAGCCCAAAGACCCTCTAGGTTGGTCAGATGCCAAGTCCAATGGGGTTCAATGGATTGAGAAGGGAAATGGGGCAGACCAACATTTATCTAGAAGAACACAGGATTGAGAATTTTGCAGTATCTTCCTTGAAATCTCAGTTCTGCCACCAACTCATGTTTCTCTTTGGACAAACCCTGCTCTCAGGACCTCCATTTCTCTTCTCAATGAGTCTTTTGTCCCTACCACAGAGCTTTGTACCAAGTAGGTGCTTCATAGATACTTGTGAGCTTGGAGTGAAGCCTTTCCTGGATTGAGAATTTCAAAATCCAAGAATGCTCATTAAAGAGGAAATGGAGCTCAGTTTGGGGACCTGTCCTTGAATTCCAGTGAAGGGGGTT
This sequence comes from Petaurus breviceps papuanus, assembly GCF_028583685.1. Classification (NCBI taxonomy): domain Eukaryota; kingdom Metazoa; phylum Chordata; class Mammalia; order Diprotodontia; family Petauridae; genus Petaurus; species Petaurus breviceps. The sequence goes on along the minus strand of NW_027185852.1, from coordinate 54,724 downwards.
AAACCAGAGGACTTCTAAGGGGGTCTCCTCCAGCTCTAAATCTGTGGTCTTAATATAAGACCACAGGAAAAAAGGAAGCTCCATTAGAAATCTGTTAAAAAGTATTGCATATCCTGTAATGGATTCATAGGGAGTTTTCGGGGTCTTGGAAAACAGAAAGAATTCTCTCCTACTGTGCTACTGCATGACCTTGGTAATGGTATCACTTTACCATCCATCCACGTTGCTGCTTACAGTTATCTAAGAAGAGGACTCAGCATCTCATCCGATCTCAAATCAACCATGCGAGTTAGACAGACAGACATCTGTGGGCAACATTGAATTAGTTTTCTCTATCTATCTACCTATCCATACACCTAGAGATGACTTTCCATATCTCTCTCATATCTACATACAAGTAGATACAGAGACACAAGGAATTTACAAAACACCCCAAAGCTGGGTCCTTACTGACAAACCATTGTCACTTGGGTGATTTTCTGATATGCACTAGACTTGCTTTGGATTTAAAGCTCTCTAAGAGTCAAAAAGAAAAACAAAAGTCCCTGGCTTGTCATTCCAAGGAATGCTAAAGACAACTGAAGAGTGGCAGTGGATGGAGAGGCCATTTATTTTTCGTCCCTGAATAAGGAGACTTCTTGCCAAGTGAATTAAACTATAAATAAGACCATGAGCCCTGCATCTTACACAAGCTGACTGAATTGATATTATATAAATTATTGTATATTACTTTCCTCATTTCCTTTTGATTTGCATTTGGCGCTGCCAGATTGCAGCGATTACGCTAAATATTGATTTACAGTGTCACTCAGCAAATTCTAATGATACAGCCTGGGGAGAGCTTTAATATTATTTTATTTACATTCTTAATATGTCTGGGTGAAATAACCAGTAAAGAAAAAAAAAACCAACCAACACTGTTCTCCATCTGTGCGGACTAATGGTCAAGCTAACTTGCAAACATTTCATTTCATGACCAACATTTGGGTGGAGCCCACAGTTGATTTAACCAGCTCAGTACATAACTTCAAGCAAACCTCTACAATGTCTAAGAAGCTCTCAGAATTCTCTGGTTTGGAAGGGATCGTTTGCTCAAAAATCTAATGCAATTTTAGAATGATTTTTCATTCCACAAAAGAGGAATCCCAACTAGAGACAAGAGAGCTACACCCCGGAGCCCAGTGGGAAACAATGCCTAAGGAGAACGTCATGGCGGGGGGGAGGGCGCTACCTAAGGGGATAAAAGGACTTCCAGTGTGGAAGCCGTCCCTCATTAGAAACATGTTCTACACACATTCCTTCCTAGCATTATCCTTTCAATGCACGCCCACTCTCCCCATGTATGCTGGGGATATTTTTCAGAGAGTTCTCCCCAAAGACATGTTTGCCATTGATTCCACTTGTTATCCTATCTCAAATCTAAATAAAACTAGCAGGTGAGTTGTTAGCAGGGAATCACATCAGTGGGGGCTTGTGAGAGATAATATGGCCCCTCAGGAAGACCCCATAGCAAAGCAATTGTCCCTCTGGGACTACAAACCCCCGGTGTCAGGGCAGTGAGCCCAGAAGGAGTACTCTACATGAACAACAACCACATAAAAATGGTCCAAATGACTAATAATAAGTACTACTCAAATTGAAACAAATGTGAAGACACAACTCACATCCTTGTGATTGCCAAAGATAAAAATCAGAATAGAGTGGGTGGGGCTAGAGGAATATAGGAACAGGAATAACTTGGCGGAGTCATTCAATTTTTCCTGACCATTCTGGAAAATACTTTAGAATTGTACAAGAAAAGTTATTAGATGACGGGGAGTCAGGTATAAGAAGACTGGGAAGGTAGGAAGGGACCAGGTGAAGAAGGACTTTAAATACCAAACAGAGAAGCTTATATTTCATCCCAGATGTAACAACCACTGGGGTTCATTGAACATGGGGGTGACATGGTCAGACCTGCCCTTCAGGTCGATCACTCCAGCAGCCAAATGGACCATTGACCAAGTCCATCTCTGTTGTTACACTCTTCAAGGAATCTTGCATCATTTTAACATGTATATAGATGTTTAGTGGGAAAAGAACCTTTAAAACAGTAGCCTTTGCTCTACTAAACAATGTTTTGGTATATTCAGCAAACAATAAACATAATAAGATTTATATTCTCTAAAACTTTCATTCAGTAACATACTGGCAAAAAAAGACTTCATGTCTGTGTCTTCTCTTCCCTTCTAATGCCTTCATTAAGCCTGCCCTTGTGGCATGGATGGATGGCTCATCCTCATGGAAATCCTCCAAGAGGAGAAAAGTTGTTAGAGTTACTGACGTTCCTTTTGTAATAATAATTTAAAAAAAAACAAAATTTTTTTCCACACCTTTGATAAATTGTCCTTCAGATGCTCTGAAAATGTATTTCTCAGCACCCACAATAAGTTGTCTTTTCCAGAACATAGCTTGTGTACAGTTATGGGATTTAAAGATCTTCCATGCCCTTTGAATTTGCTGACCTAGCAGGAAGGGATAGGGCAAGAGGAGGTGGAAGCCAAGCTAGAGTGCCTGCTGTGACTAGCAGGCTGCGTGACTGGCGGCAGTGGTAGGAGCCAAGGGGGAGGTGGAGGCAGAGGCGTGAACTCCTGTTTTAGAGCCAGCCTCCTGCTGAGGACAGCCAGGGACTGGAACTGTGGGGCCGGAGCTGCTGGGAGCACGCTTCCTGGACGCTGAGCAGTTGCCGTGAGTGGGGAGAGGAGGACCTTTGCCTGAGGTAGCCTGTTCTGTTTTGAAGGCTTGAGAATGTGGGTGCTTACTAAATTAACTATGTGTGCCAACTTCATAACTACTGTGATGGCTTTGACTTTCTGGTTTGGGGACTCAGTTTTCTGGTATTTGAATAAATGTTCTAGCTTTATTCCCCTTGTAGAGAGCCTGGTATATTTTGTGATTAATAATCACATCAGCAAATTTATAGTTACTGTAGGCATTGTGAATACTGCATTGTTGATACACCTTGCTGGGTCCCTTGGGTTGAGTCTGTCTGCTTTGCCCATCTTTATTCTTGTCTGTGGACTCTCCTCTATAAGCACATGTGAGACTCTACTGTCCCAATCTAAACATGGTGGCCTACTGTCCTGGACAGTGGAGAATCTTGATAGATCTTTTCCATCTTTTGTCTATTTGTTCCCCCTCTTCTGGCACATCCCTAAGTGCCTTCAATATCACTTAATACTGTCTCTCACCAAGGTTTCTTTTATCTTTCTACTGCTGCTCCATGTTTTATGAGATAACACTGTGCATAACCTTCCAATGTACTTCCCTATAAAGTTTACAGATGTTTCTTTTGTGAACTAGCATTGCTCCTGCTTACCAAATCTCTTCACTTTGCAAAAAAGTCAAATATTTACTGCCTGTGGTGGTTTTCAGTGGCTTTTGACCTCCCATTATGACAATCACATTATATTAATTAAATTTCATTATTAAATTGTTACAGTTAATGTTGCTGTTCTCTGCCCATTTTACATCTCAGATTTGGCACCAATCATTTATTTAAACAGGTGAAACTGCAATTGTTTGCATTGGGCAATATATCTTTTTTTCCCCTTTTGTAGTCCTTCTAGCCTAATACTAATGTTATCTTGCTGTTAACAAGTCAATGACCTGTCTATATATAGACAATTGACTTAGGAATGACTCCCACACCACTGAGTTGTTTTCCATCTTTTAAGATAAAATCAATCTCATTTTCAAAGATAATACTTGGTGTTTGTCATGTGTGGTACCTTTTTTTTCTTATGAAAGCATTTGCAATGTATTGGCATGAAGCTTCAGTGCAGTCCACACATGTTGGGATCTCTTCCTCCTTCCCCTTGCACCAGATTTTCTTGCCACCCTTGATCTATTACCCTAGCAAGCTCTTCTCAGTATTTATATCTACATTCTTTGTGCTGAATGTTAACACAGGCGACCATTGTTTTTGTGATGACCTTCTTACAAACAGTGAACATGAATGCTGCAACACAGGATCAGGTATACAATCAAATGGCATTTCTTTCTGCCTTTGGACGCATGATAAAGCCAGTGCCTTAAGGGAAACCCGCAAGCCAGCCTTACATTTGCCGCCAATCCCTTCCCTAAGTTATCTTTCTTTTCCCTTTTCTCCCCAACCCCTCTCTCCCAAACTACCTGTTCTTTCGCTCCCTTGTGCACATGTTTGTGCACTTATTAAACTGATATATGTGCTATTTATTCTATATGCACTTGTCTCCCCCACTCAAATATAATTTAATTGTGAGTAAAGATGCTTCATTCTCTGTACCTGTGTCTCCAGCACCTGGCTCAGTGTCATAGTAAGCACTTAATGAGCACTCGGAGATTGCTGGACTGGTAGATTGACTTTGCTTAAGTCAAGAACGTCAAGAGTGATACAATTCAGTCCCCCAAGAGTAGGTGCCCTCTTGTGCCACTGGATGAAGTCCTCACATTCGGAGCTGCAGTCGTTAAGGTAATGACTATGGATGATGCCCCACTTCCCATGACTTTGCCACCATCAGAGTAAAAGCAGAAGAGAAATGGGCCTGATTTCGGATCACAATCACAACCTTGGATTTTGTTTCATGGATTGCCACAGCCACGTGACCAGTCCCAAAGCCTTGGTGCTGAGCCTCTCAGTTTCAGACATGGCTGGCCTAGAGTGTCTGCAAGAAGCAAATAAGGAGTCTGTTTCTGGGACCGTACTAGAAATCTTCCAACAAGGGAGAACTTACCAGGTAGAGCTTTCCCTGGGTCAGGAAGCCTTTGAGAACTCTGGGTCACCCATGCCAGGAGGCACCAGAGTGGGGCTGTATGCACAAGGACTACAATGATGTAAGTGAAAAGAACACTAAGAAAGAAATTAACTCACTCTCAGTAACTGCAATGACCAAAAAGAGACAATGAAAAATGCTTCCCTCTGCTCCCCTGGGAATCAGGGACAGAATGCACTTTCTCAGACAAGATCACTCTGTTTATTGGTTGTTTTAGCTTAATGTTGTCTCTGTTACAAGGGAAGGTTCAATGCAGAGTGGGGAGCAGGGGGGGAGAGCAGGGTATCTAGAAATAATAACAACAGCTAACATTTATATGGTACTTTAGAAGACATATAAAGCACCTTGCATTTGCAATCTCATTTAATCTTGTGCCATACATGTTCTTATTATGCCCATTTTGCAGATGAGGAAACTGAGGCAGGTGGGGGTTAAGTGACTAGGCAAGGGTCACACAGCTAGCAAGTGTCTAAGGCAAGATCTGAACTCAGGTCTTCCTGATTCTAAGTCCTGCACTCTATCTACTACACCAGCTAGCTACCTTACCTTACTTACTGTGATATGAAAACAAGAGACATCAGTAAAATGACAATTCTGTAGAGGAAAGAGTTGGGCTTTTTCTGAATAGGGAGAAGACTATTGCAAAGATCTGTAATAGACTTTGAGGCACACAAATGCCACATAAAATTCACACATATGAAATATTACTGGTCACAGCCCAGAGAAGGGAAGGGAGAGCCAGATTAATGGCCACCATAAAACATTAGGGTTCAATTCCGCTCGGAATCTTGACATTTTTACAATGCCATATCCTAACTAGAAGGTGCTATTCATAGTACCTGGAGTACTTGGCTGCATCTTCTTTTGCTTTAATCTTTCCCCTACCCCTTGAGATTAAGGATGCTCAAAGGTTTGCCATGTTTGTTAATGTCATCTGTGGAGGTCCTACCAAGGTCAAGATTTCAGGATGCACCAAGTGATGCCCTCGCATGTCTTTTATCTAAAGACCAGAGAGCTGAAAGGTAAGAGACTTTGCCGCCACACTGGCCACCAAGAGTGAGCCCTAAAGACTCCCTGTTAAGTTACAGAGGATTTTTGTCTTTTGCATAAATGACAAAATTGCAAATCACGTATTATTTTTTCTAATATAAATTCTTGGGCAGTCTTGCCTAGTGCACAGAGAGAGCCTGACTTAGAGTTGGGGAGACCTGGTCAACTGTCTTGTTTCTGGCACTTCTGGCTGTGTGGCCCTGGATAAGCCACTTGATCTCTTAGTGCCACAGCTACTGTTCAAACTCCAAATGAAGAGCAGACGCTCATTTGCATTGGAAGAGGGAGTTTACCGGGTCTGGCGCCACGCACCCTGGTCTACAAAAAGAAATTTGTATTCCTTTGCTGGTGTTTGTTGTTACTAATCAGGTCATAATTCCAGGTCTCACTAGATTAGAAATTTCCCTTTTCTTAGCTCTCCCCAACTGCAAATGACTAGAAAGTCCTTTGATCACTAATCAAATGGCATTTCTAAATCAGCACCAATGGCGTTCTTTCACTGTTGCCTCTGAGCTGTGACGACCCTGCATGTCTCAAATATGTCTGTAGACCTTCTATACATCTCCATGTGGATTCTATTTTGTGCCCCCCCCACTCCCACCCTTAACGTGGCCCTTCATTCGCAATGGAGCAGACACTAGATTCAATCTTTTCGTTTCTATGTTTCTGTTTTTCTTCCTTGACACTGTACCAAGCCACAGTCGGTCATTTCTTACGGAACCAAGCAAATAATACAAGGAGGTATTTCAGAAGTTCAGTCTTGAAGCAGGAATAGGTCAAGCACTCATAGCATTAGCTATGGATTTAGACAAAAGACAGATTGAACTAAGAGCTTTTGAGTGGACAGAAACCCAGCGAATCAAGTGAGAATGCTCAAGTGTTTTGTGTCAGCAAAGGAGGAGACCAAGAGCACTGGACAATGGGAATAGCAGAGAGAGCCGAGATCAGACACACTTCCCATCCCTCCCACCACTACTGGTTTTCACTAGAAAGAGTAGAAGAGGCAAAGGAAGGAAGGGACAGGATTGCAGTGAGTTGGGCATTGCCACCAATGGGTTTTGCTCAGAAAGCGAAGGTTCATGGGATTGCGGTCTTGGCTTGGAGCTGGAGAAGACCTTGGAAGTCATTGGAGTGCTGAGTACCATGGGCCCCAGGCAGAACTTTAACATCAGCCCAGATGGGATCTCGGGCTTCTGCAGCAAGCTTCGGGAAGCTAACAAATGCCCAGACAGGATTCCTTTCATCTTGCCCATTTTGCTGCTGCTTCTACAGAAATACAGCAGGACTCCGGGAAGGCAAGCCAACATGCGACTCACTCTGGCCAAACAATAACCTGGAGCACTCCCTCCTCCCAACGAGGCTCGGGTATTTGCACAAAAAAAGGAACTCAGGACCTTCCTATTTTAACTAGACCACCACTATGAGAAAGGTCCCCCGTGGATTGAAGCTGATGCCTAAAATGCCTCCTGACTTGGTGGGATCTCTGATCAAGGAGCAGAGAGTCAGAGCCGGCTGAGTTCAGGGCAAGGAGTCAGGGGGCCTAGGTTTGAATCCTGCCTCTGTGACACTGGGCAACAGCTTAGCCTTCCCAGAATCAGGGATCATGGGCTGCCCACTCCGCCAGCCTGGGGACAACAAAGACAAAGCCCCAAGCTCTCCCAGCCCCCAAGGAGCTTCCATTCTACTGTGGAGGTGGAGAACCTGAGCACAGTATGCAAACACAGAATTAGACAAAAGCAAAGACAAAGCCTTGTGTGTTTTACCGCACACGTTGGTGTGGAAAGCTGCAGGAACTCTTACATTTGGGAACATAAGGGATCTCAGAGACCATCAGGCCTAAAGCCCTCGGACCACAGATAGGGAGACAGACTCAAAAAGGTTTGCTCAGGTGATCATGCATCCAGGAGGTGGCAGGGATGTGAAATCTTTAGTGTTCTAAATGGAAACCACCATGTTTCAAACCAAAGCAAGCCAGGCTTCTAGGCTCCCCTGGCCATTCTCACACCATGCTCCAAAGACAAGAGGAGACCGAGGTCCAGTCCAATGGCCTCTCCATCTCACTCTCTCTTGGCGGAGCCTCTTTCTACGGAGGGAAGAGTACAATACCGGCCATCATGGAATGGGAGCAAGAAGGGACAGACACACTTGGCTCACTCTTCACAAGCCACAGCCTGGGGTCCTGCCAAGTTTATAAGAACACAGTGTATTTTTAAAGCCAGGAGAACAATATAAACTACATTGATGATCCTCAGTGCAGTGATTGACTTTTCCTGTCTTCATGAAAAAGCTAGAGGGCCCCTGCTGAGATGAATCCAGGAGATGAAAGCTGAAGGTCAAGTCAGCTGCTCAGCTGCCATTCCAAGAACTTTTTCTGGATATCTTGCAAAAAACATGTGTATGCAGTTCACCAACTGTGCCCTCACCCTTTGCTTACTGTTCTCCTCCACTAGAATGTGTTAAAAAGAAAGAGAAAAGTGGGGCTGGGGGAGCAGCCTCAGGAAGCCCCCCCCCCGTACTGGCCATTCCACAGCATCCCCCTCTTCCTCTAGACTACCAACAGGCTGCCAAGAGAGAGAAAGGAGATTTCAATTGGGTCCCCACAGCAACTGACGCTTTCAGCAAAGAAGGGTCTGTGCAATGTCTGATTCTCAAAAAGAAACCCCAAATACTTCAGACATCGATGCACAGATACTTTTAAGCCTCCATTAGCATTAGAAATACAACAGAAATGTGTTTCTCCCCCTTCATCCCTTTTTTCATAATCCCTAAAATACAAAAGAAAGTTATTACCTTAGCTTGGGTGGATCAAAGCCAACCATGCAAGCAGGACACTTCTCACACGTCAGAGAAAAGGAAAGGTGACTTAGCATAGGAAACCCTAGAATGAGGAAGACGTGGGCTCAGATCCAGCCCTCTTCATCTTTAATATGGGGAGAACACAGGCTGCCTCACAGGGCATCCTGAGCAGCAGAGGAGGCACGGTCCGGGCGGCAGCTGCTTGCCCAGATTTGGGCTGGCCCTTTTTCCTTCTCTCCCGCCACATCTCAGCAAGGCCTATGGAGTTGAATTTGCCACCTGGCATTGGGATCCTTTTGCCTGGTGAAGATAACTCTGGGCATTTGTTTGTGACAGGGATTCTCAAGCCCCTTCTTTTTGTCCTAGGTCCTTTACCAGTCCGGGGAAGCCAAACTCCCCATTTCAGAATCATGTTGGTAAACCCATTAAAAAAAAAAAAAGACAACTGCAAAGGAAATCAACTAGAACAAAATGCGGTTTTCCATGTCTTTTAAATAACACGTTCCCAGACCCAGGCTAAGGAGCCCTGCTTCGGCCTTGGCTTTTATAACTGCCTCCTTTCTAGGATGCTACCTCCTGTTTCCTTCCTGCCTTACGGTGACTTTGGCAGTACCAGCTTGGAGCTCATTCCTAGCCCCTCCACTGTCTTTTTCAGTTCAGTTTTTATTTTCTGGCAGAGACAAGACCTTCATAATCATTTCTATCCCACCCTTCAGTGTCAGCCAAAGACATTCTACAGAAGAAATTTCGTAATTCCATTGATTAAATCTGAATGAAAAATAAACCCCTCCCCTGAACCCAAAGACAATGTCATCAAACTTGTATCTGGCTGTTTGCTTTTTCTTTTCTTTTTTTTGGTCACCTAAAATTTACCATATCCCTTGGAGTGATTTTTGAGGGGCCACAGCTAACTACCAGTATTTATAGGAAACAGAGGAAACTCAGTCAGCCACTTGCCCATGGTTGCTTCAATGGGAGGCTTGGTGTTTGGGCTTCAGAGGGTAGGGGTATGTGGGGGTGGGAGTGCTGGAAGAATGTCTAAAAATCAAAAGCTAAAACATGTTTTGCTTATTCTCATGCATGGTGAATACACTCCACACACATGGGGCTAAGTCATGGGGCTAAGGGCCTGAAGCTAACCAAAGCTCTGTCTGCTGAGACATTCTGCTCTACAGAAACCTCCTCAAGTGTGGGATGATCAAAGCTTCCATCGGCTGCTACCAATGGATGGCCACTAAATTCAAGGGCTATTAGAAACAGAAGGACACCAGATTAAAACAATGGAAGCATGGACAATGTTAAAAGGTGCCCCGCAACTTGGATTCATGAAAATGACCCGACTCAGAGAAGAGATGAGCAAACACCACCCTCTGCTCCCAGGGGAGAGGATGGGGCCTATGGATGTGGAATGTTGCATACCCCCATCAAACAGAGCTTCTTTAAAAGCTGACTTGTCTTAGCTGTCATTCTTCTTTGTCACAAGGAGGAAAAAGAGAAATGTCAGAAAATGATGGTCATTTCGGTCCTGGCATTCCCATTTCCTGGAACTTCTGCTTTCTGCTTGTGTGACTTCAAGCAAGTCCATTAATCTGTCTCTGTCTCACCTTCATCATTTTTAAAAGAAGAGCATTTGGACTGGATGACCTCAGAGTCCCCTTTCGGCTCTAAATCTTGAATACTAACTTAAAATAAAAAAGACCAGGGCCTATCCCTGTGAGTGGTCTTTACGACCATTTTTATTTACTCCTAAATACAGCTGAACCAAGTCAGCACTGGCCGTTTACAATTTGTATGTAAGTCGTTCAAGCTGTAATTAAGTAAGTAATAGAATCCAAAAGCAATGGGATAAGGGGTCCATCAGTGCACCCCTCATTGACTGGTGGAGTTTTGAGGAATTAAAATATCTGCTTTATTGTACAATTGTACTTCATTACCATGTTCTCCTTGAAAATAAAGTCATAACAACTAACTGCTTTAGTAATGATGGAAAAGCTTTCTCAGCTTTAAAGAAACCCTTTATTTGCTACTGAAATTTTTATTATTTCTAAATGGTGGCATATGCAAAACTTCATTCCTTTTACTCTGAGGAAAACTTTAGTGGTTTGGAAATCTGGCCCTCAAGTACAATTGCCAGCACTCTGTGCTGGGGGTGTTCAACTGCAGTTTGCTGTTTTGCTTTTTCTTTGAAAGTGGGTCAAAAAGAGAAGCAGAAAGTTCTGTGCCCCCAAAATACTCCTGATAAGCAAACACTGGATTGCAACCATAGCCCGCCATCCACATTCTCAGCAACAAGACCAGGGGCTGAAGAAATTCACTGGGGATTTGTAGTTCTTGCATCTACATTAGCTAGACTTCATTTATAGGTAAGAATAAAGCACAGATAAATGAGAAGGCCCTCTGGGCCAGTACAGATTCCAGGCAATGCCTGCATATTCCTGGTGTCATACTGTAGCAACAACTCTTGCATTAACATTAAAAGTCTTTGTTTCATGGGTCAAAGAAAGAAAAGAAACAGAATGTGTTTACAAAATGTCTGATCTGTGCCCACTCTCGCTACTAATAGTATGTGATTGGGTGATGAGGATATACCAGGTTTATTGAGGAATATATTTAGCTTCTGTTCTTACCATTACCATAGACACCTTTGCTTTGAGCTAACTGTGTTAGTTGACTATCGTGGGTAACACACTGATGGGGGCTCACAAGTTCCAGTTTGATAAACCTAGGCCTAGAGAGAAACATCTGGGACTCCTTGAGGGGGAGATGCGAGTGTGAGAGGAGCTCTTGGAGGGGGTGTTGCCCTAGATTTCATTTTAAAGTTCTCTTCAGAGCCCCAGCTTCCCTCCCCTTGTAGACACAGTGAAGGGTCGGACAAGGGCTTCAGAAAAATTTGACTCAAGTAACAGAAGTTTCAATTATCTACAATTTAACAAGCAGTTACAGATTTTCTCCACTTAAAAATTGATGATTAAATGGTCTAATCAGACTCCTAACAGCCAAAATCTTGAAAAACACAGGAAGACAAGCATGACTGACACATTCATTTTCCTGAAGGGAGGCACAGCCAGACACCAGCTGAAGAATAAAGAATTCCTCTTCCATCAAAATATCCTGCAACAAACTACAAATAGGGACACCAGAAGATGTCTCTGCAAAATGCAAAGTGTTTCAATGCCAATTAAAGAGAGGGAATGATAAAGGATAACAAGGGCCCAAACTGAAGTCTGAGAACCTAGATTTAAGACGTCGGAGAACCTCGGTTGAACCTCACAAACTCTAGGTCTCTTCTGGCTCCAACCTATAATCCTACAAGCTAAATATGAGAGCCAATAAAGCTTTGGCCTCAAAGTCATGGAGACCTATGGCCAAGTCCTGCCTTGGACACATTCTAGTCACAGGACTATGGGCAAATCACTGAACTTCTTAGTGCCCCCAAACAGTTTTCCAGGACTATAAGTTACAGATCGATGGCTATCAGTCACAGGAAGAGAATTTCCACAGATCTGGAGAGGTCCAAAATATAAGATCAAATAAGAAACAAGTGCAGCTATGAGGAAGGCAGGTTGATATCTGAAAAAAGAATACTGAACACAACATCAAGTCTGAACACAAGACCCAAGTTGAAATTCCACCTCTAGCACCTATTTGCTGTGTGATTATGGGCAAGTGGCTTAGAATCTTTAAGGATCAGTTTCTTCGTCTGTAAAATTGGGAGATTAGTACCTACCTAGTAAGTGAGATACAAATGAAAGTACACCATGAGGTATATAGTGGGTGCTTCATAAATGCTTGCTGATTGGTTGATGATGGTATTTGAGGCACCTTGCAAACCTAAAGGTGCTATAGACATGACATCGATCATTATGATCCCTGGACCATTTCCCAGAGAGACTTGGAACTGATTTCCAACTTAGCGCCTTCCTTTGCTTGCAGTTTCTGAGTCATTCAAGCTTATTTCATCTGCCCAGAGAATTCATTAAAATGTGAAATCTGCAAGTTAGACCATAAATTCCAAGTGTAGCCATTAATGCTGCATTTCAGACATCACAAACTTCCAATGACTTGAGATGTGTTGTCTTCTGCTAATTTGCTGCTCTCAATAACGCACAATAAATTCAATTAAAAAGAAAAGCATCTGAAAATTATTTGCAAGATCAACTAGGATAGCTCTTGGCTCCCTAGATGTATCATAATAAAAACTCATCTAATATGCATTACATTGTTTAATTCAAAAGGAAATTGGATCTTCTCCTGCCACCCACCATAAGGGATTGAAGTCATTTTTTTTTTTAGCAGCTAATGATTGTGTTAATTTTCTTGAAATATTTGAAGTATTTGCTAAGCTCGTCTTCTGAGGCAGATCCTAATAAAGGTAAATTCGAATGGATGATCATGGCCTTCCTCCCCAAAAAGGCCTGTCCCTGATCAGTCCCTTAGAGCTCAAGGGAGTTCTCTGACCTTTCTCCCCAACCTACCCAAAGGCAGCTTCCTAAGGTTCCTGAAATCCTATGAGCATGGAGGGCTTTAAATCCTGCAATAAGGCATTTCGCTCACAATGACATCTTCTAAAAAACATATCAAATCGGTGTCTTCCTCATTCATATGCAAGACACAAGAGGAAGAGTTTATTTTCAGTCTCAATTCTCCAAGTTAATGCCTATTTGGGTGACCTGTAATTTTGCATTTAAACATATAATGCTCCACACCAGGGGGTCTTCCAGATCCCAACTACTGTCTGAGCTGAATTTATGTACTCCCCACATCCATCCTTCTTTTTTAATTCTTCAAGTTAACATTTCAAAGGGGGGTTAGTTAGCTCAGGGAAGGGGAGGGGGAGGGGGAGGAAGAGGAAGAGGAAGAGGAAGATGGGTGGTCCAAACTGCAGCAACCCAGAATTCCTGTCTAGATGTCCCTCCGCCCATCCTCCTCCTCGTCCTCCTCCTCCCCCTCCTCCTCCCCCTCCCCTCCTCCTCCTCCTCCTCCTCCTCTCTCCCCTTCCCTCTTTTCCTCCCTCCCTCCCTTGGAGGAAGGAGGGGGAGGAACCCTGGGCCGAAGCAGCCGCCCGTGCTTGCAGGCTCCAGGTGTCACTTACCCAGTGGGGTGAGGACGGCTCATTTTTGCAGGATGCCTTGCGGACAGCGGAGAAAATACGAAACAATTATGTGCTGCGCCAGGCGGCGGCTTGGGGGATGGGGGATGGCTCTGTGTGTTAGGGGAGCCGGGACGTGGCCGTGGCCCGCAAGCCTACGCTGCACCGCCCGCCAGCCCCACCTGTGGCAGAGCAGGCCAGCCTCCGCTAGGCCCCCCCACCGGCTGCTCCTCTTGGCCGCAGGGACCGCGTTCTGGCCCCGGGCGGCTCCCTCCGTGCGCCCTGCGCCCCGCGCCCTGCGCTCAGCCCGCTGCCTTCTGGCCCCGGGCCGGGACCCTGGTAGCCACAGCCTTCCCGTTGCTAAGGGAGGAGGAAAGGAAAGGAGGGGGGCCAAGGAGCTGAAGGGTGCGTGCTCATGTGACAGCCTCGGAGCTGCTGCGAAGCCCAGGGGCCCCGGGAGGCGCAGAGAGCTGGGGCCCCACGGGCAGGGAGGGGAACAGGAAGGGGACCCCGCTTTTGGGGCCAGGCCAGGGAGGGAGAAGAGGGCCGCTGCGCTGGGCCCCTGGGACCTGCAGGCCAAGCACAAGCACCGCCCGATCCCTCCTCGGGCTGCGGCCAAGCGCCGGGGAGATGGGGCGCTGCGTGGGTCCGAGAGCAGAGCGGGCTGAAGGGCCACACTGGCCAGCAGAGAGGGGGCGGGGCGGAGGGGAGAAGGCAGCCTGCTGGAGGCAGGTGCCCCGGGGGAGCGCGCCAGCGCGTGCGTCTCCCTGGAAATGCTTGGCTGCTGCCATTGGGTAGCTCACCCGCTGCCAGCCGGCCCTGCCCGGACCGAGGATCTTTCTGGAGAAGAGCAGGGGAGGAACTTGGGGAAGCTTCGGGCCAGGGGAGACAACGTGGGGAGGAGGACCGGCCACTCAGTGGCCTCGTTGTCCAGCGAGGCCCTCCGTGCCATCCTCTGATGGCCACGAAACAGAAGCTTGGCTGTGACTGTCAGCGCCTTGGGATGGGGCCGCCCCTACCTGTTTGGCGAAGCTCATCCTGCCTGCAAAGCGACAGGCGTTGATCTCAGAGGGACCTGCCCAGTTAGTGCTCACTCTGTGACCCACCCCCCACCCCCCTTAGTGTTGCTATACGGGATCTCCCCTCCTCCCATCACTGCCTGGACTCTCACTGTGCCCTCACCATCTACTCACTCACCCTTAACCTCCGCAGTATGTCTTCCTTCCCCATCTCTCTGCTGAACTGCTCTCTCTGAGGTTCCCAATGGCCTTTTAGTTGGCAGCTCCATTTTTTAAAAATAAAGGTGTTACTCAGCAGTCAATGACTATAGCAATCTACTGTTTGATAAACCCAAAGACCCTGCTGCGAAAACTGGAATATCGTATGGCAGAAACTGGGCATAGACCACTAACACCGTATACCAAAATCAAGTCTAAATGGGTGCATGATCTAGGTATAAAGGGTGATACTGTAAGCAATCTGGGAAAGCAAGGAATAGTTTACCTGTCAGACTTATGGACGGGAACACTTTGTGACCAAACAACAATTAGAGAGCACTATAAAATGCTAAATGGATAATTTTGATTACAATAAATTGAAAAGTTTCTGTACAAACAAAGGCAACGTAACGAAGATTAAGAGGGAAGTGAAAAATTGGGAAAGAATTTTTACAACCCAGTGTCTCTGATAAAGGACTCATTTCTAAAATATACAGAGAATTGAGTCAAATCTATAAGAATCCTAATCATTCTCCAATTGATAAATGGCCAAAGGATATGAACAGGCAGTTTTCAGAGGAAGAAATTAAAGATATCTATAAGCATATGAAAAAATGCTCTAAATCACTATTGATTAGAGAAATGCAAATCAAAACAACTCTGAGGTAGCACACCACACCTATCCGATTGGCTAAGATGACAAAACAGGGAAATGATAAATGCTGGAGAGGATGTGGAAAAATTGGGACACTAACACATTGTTGGTGGAGTTGTCAACTGATTCAAGCAATCTGGAACTGTGCCCAAAGGGCTATAAATAAGTGTATACCACTTCTAGGGCTGTATCCCAAAGAGATCATAGAGTAGGAAGAGAACCCATATATACAAAAATATTTATAGCAGCTCTTTTTGTGGTGGCACAGAATTGGAAATCAAGGAGATGTCCATCAATTGGAGAATGGCTAGACAAGTTGTGGTATGTGAATGTCATAGAATACTATTGTGCTATAAGAAATGAGGAGCAGACAGACTTCATAATAACCTGGAGAGACTTACACAAACTGTTGTTGAGTGAGAAGAGCAGAACCAGGAGAACTTTGTACACAATTAGAGACACAACATATGTGTGATGACCAACTTTGACAGACTTCGCTCCTCTCAGCAATGTAAGGTTATACGACAAATCCAAAAGACTCATGATGGAGAGAGATATTCACATCCAGAGACAGAACTACAGAGTTGGAATGCAGACTGAAGCAAGCTACCTGCTCTCCTTCTCTTTCTTGTTTTGCTTTGTTTCCTCTTTCCCATTGTTCCTAACATCGGTTATAATCCTTCTTTACAACCTGACTAATGTTTAATGTGAAGGTATTTGCTGATCCTGTATTTGATTGCATGCCACCATGGGCGGGGGCAAAGAGAAGGAGGGGGAGGAAATTTGAAACTCAAGGAATGTGGAACTGAATCTTGTAAACAAAAAGTAAACAAATTAATAAAATATAAAAAAAAATATTAAGGTGTTAATGATGCTTTTTAAAAACATAACTGTCACCTCCAGGAGGGAGAGAGAGAAGGAGGAAGGAAGGAAGGAAGGAAGGAAGGAAGGAAGGAAGGAAGGAAGG
>NW_027185852.1:24635-38147 GCF_028583685.1 Petaurus breviceps papuanus | reverse complement strand
AGGAAGGAAGGAAGGAAGGAAGGAAGGAAGGAAGGAAGGAAGGAAGGAAGGAAGGAAGGAAGGAAGGAAGGAAGGAAGGAAGGAAGGAAAGATGATGAGAGAGGGATAGAGGGAAGAAGGAAGGAGAGAAGAGAGGAAGGGAGAGAGAGAAAAGGAAGGAAGACAGGGAGGAAGGGAAGAAGAAAGAAAGAAGGAAAAGAGTCTGTCATTTCTTACATGCCAAACAGCTGAGGATATAAATACAAAAGTTATATAGGCCCAGCCCTCAAAGAGATTACATTTTAATGGGAAATATGGTGACTAGGAAAGAGAAGTCCTAGAAAGCCAGGGAGATGGTGAGATGAGCTGCAAGGCCATCAGTTGACAGGCCCTTTCCAGGTACAATGGCAGTATTGGTCTGATTGCTATGCCCAGTGCCAGAGGAGGTGAAAGCAGAGGAAGAGGAAGGTCAGGTACTCCTGGCCAGCAGGTGGTAAGTCCTCCAGGACAGACAGCAGGATGAGATGTGAAGTATGAGCTTGTGGCCTGCTCCAGGGCCTGGGGTCAGATGGATACAGGGCACTGGGCTACTTGCCCTTGCACTGACCCCCTTGCCAATCCAGGCAGCTCAGCCCCAGATTGGGGTTCTAATGTCTTTCAGAGTTGCTTGTTTTTACATTATTTGGTATGCTTTCTTTCTCTCTGGGTTCTGTTTATATCAGGTCATACAGGTCCTTCCAGGTGTCCCTTAATTATTTATAGCAGTTATTTCCTAATCAACCAGTAAACACGTATTCACCAGCTGTCTGTTAGATGGCCAGCATTGGTCCAGGTTTTGGAGATGCCAGGACAAAAGGAAGCAGGTTCTACCCTCAGCTTCCATTGGATTGGGGAAATATCATGGACACCTAACAGTGAATAGAAAGTAAATGGCAGTGTGCGGACCAGGCTCAGGCATCAGAGAGATGAGGAGACTGCTTAGGAGACTGGAGGGCAGCTAGGGATTTCTGGGCCATCAGTCCGTGAGGGGGTGGGTGTTCTGGGCAGAGCCCTGGCCGTGTAACATTTCAGTGCCTTCAGGCTGCTCCAGGCTGATGGCCGGAAGGTCCTCCCTCCTTGCCTTCATCCCAGGAGAGTCCCTCTCTTCCTTGAAAACCTCCCCAAGCACCATGTTGTTCATGACGCTCCTCCTGCCCCTGCCCCTTCCCAGCTGCCAGTGTGAACCTCCCCACATCCGCATTATTAACTACATGGTGCACAGTCGCATTAACGCATTGGGGATGGACGCTGCATCTACGTATTTATGTGCTTGCTGCCTCCCTCATCGGAATTGAGCTCAATGCAAGTAGGAATTGCTGCTCGCTCTGCCCTGGGCACCCAGAACCATCCCAGTACCTGGCACCTTGGACGTGTCTCAGACATGTTGGCTATTTTTTGTTACTGTGACATATGTCACTACAAACCCATGGCAGGAAGTTCCCATGGAACTGGGCCCCTTCAGCTGAGATGTGACTTTGACTGACTCAAGGCAAGTCACTGAGCAATTATTAAGCTCTTGCTGGATACCAAGCAGTGCCATGGAGCTTACTGTCTAATGGGAGAGACGAGATGCAAACAAGATAGACACAGGCACTAAGAGGAACGGACAGGTCTGTTGGTTGTAGAAGGGGGGATTTTAACTGGGACCGGAGGGAATCCGGACAAGTCAGAAGGTGAGGATGAGGACAGAGAGCACTGAATGCATGTTAGCCGAGAGCATGCCCTGCGCCAAGAGATGGAGGGTCTTGTTCATGGGACAACAAGGAGGCCAGGGGCACTGGATCCCAGAGTATGGGGGGAGGGGAGAAGAAGGAAGACTGGAAAGGTAGAAAGATGGGAAGGGACCAGGTTATGAGGCTTCAAATCCCAAACAACAGTTTTATGTCTGCTCCTGGAGTCACTAGAGTGTATTGACCATGTGGCCAGATCTGAATGTTAAGATCAACTTGACAGCATTGGGGAGGATGGACTGGAGTGGGGAGAAACTGAGGCAGGCAGCAGCTATAGCAGTAGACCATGTATGAGGTGAGGAGGGTCTGCACCAGGCTGGGGGAGGAGGAAGGAAGAGAAGGGGAGCATGAGGGAGAAGCCACAAGACTTAGGAGCCCAGATATCGGGGGTGAGAGAGGGCTGAGGATGATTCCTGGGATGAGAGCCTGGGTGACTGGGCAGGGGGTGCCTTATCCTTGTCACAGAAAAATGAAGAGAGGAAGGGCTGGGGGCAAGGCAGATGGTGAGTTTTGTCTGAGGCATGTTGAGGTCAAGATGTCCTTGTCTTCCTCGCCCTTTCTTTAGCATTTGACACTGCTGGTCACCAGCAGGTCACTCCTCTCCCCTTTTCCCTTGGCTTCTGTGACAGACCCCTCTCCCCGCATTCTCCTTCCTCCTTGCCTCTAAAGGGGCGTCTCATCCCCAGTTCACACACTTAGTGAAGGTCAGAGGCAGGTCTGGAACCAAGGTCTTCTGGCCATAGAGCCGGGGAGCTCTCTCTCCACAGTGATCGGCTGCCTCTCCATCCCTCTTTGGCCTTCATCTTCACTATTTGCAATCATTTCTCCAGGTCTGTCATTTCTGTAAGGACAGTATCTCTCTGATGTCTCTCCCTCTTTTCTGTTCTCTCCTGCCCAGTTCAGGCCCTCACCAGCTCTCACCTAGTATCTGCTTGTCATCACCTCTGCATGTTTCTCTCCTCTTCACCCTCTCCTTCACACAGCTGCCATAAAATATCCTCATGCAGAGGTCTGATTGTCTTAACCCTCAGACCAGCTGCATGGTCATTAATGAGTTCAGAGAGTCTCTGGAAAGAAGCCAGTGGAACCACAACTGATTAGTATAGTAGAATAGATTGATTAATTGCAAGGATAAATGGGGTAATTCTGCCACTCAGCAGGGCCCTGGGAGTGACCCACCCTTCTCTGGTGCTGTGGAGGCTTCTAAGGGAAAGTGCCTGCATGCCCTCGTGAACTGACCGTGGCCCCATTGCTACCTTAGTCACAAAAAGAGACATGGTTACTTCTGTTGGCAGTTATTGAGCACCTACTGTGGGCGCAGGGGGCAGGGAGGGGAACGCCTGCCCCAAGCACATGAAGACTTCCGAAGGCAGAAGGGGTGGAGAATCGTTTGTCCCAGAGGCCGTGAAGGCAGCTGAAGCAGGCGCTACAGAGCCTTAGAACTTGGCTAGACTTGGAAGACGCCAAGGTCATTCACTGCATCTCCAGCCATCCTGACATTGGTCCTGACACTGGACTCCAGTGACTCTGGGAGAGAGAGTGTGTGCAAGTCAAGACTTCACTCCTTAGTGATGTCATTGGTCCTCTGTGAAAAGGAAGGGTGAATGACAACTCTGTGGCAGGCACTGTTCATACAAAGAACTGCTTGTGGGGAAGAGTAACCTGTGCTGTGGGCTGATCAGTCAATATGACACACAGAAACACAAAGAAATTGGGGGATGGAATAGTACTAAAAACTAGGCCAAACAAGAAAGGTCTCTTGGCTAGGGGGTCCAAGAGCATTCCAGAAGGAATGGCCCATTTCCTTGTTTCTCCATTGTGAAGTGCTGCCTAGTGTGTGAGGTACCTAGCATGGCTGTCATAATGCTCAGGCTGGTGTTGGGTCTTATGGTCCCCATTATGTGTGTGCTTATAGTGGGGCAGCCCCTTCTGAAAACTGACCAGAGAACTTCCATTGGATGGATTCACCAAGATCACCTAGGATCGGCCTCCCAGAATCCACTCCCTCCTCCTCTAATTCCTCTGCAGACAATCAGCTAGCCTGAGGCCAATCAAAGAACCTGCAAACTTGTATGAAGCACCTACTGTGTGCCAGACCATTGGGATACAAAGACAAAAAGACCCCAGGACTGCTCTTAGCATTCCTGGGTTGACTGCCTCCCAGTCTGCCCAGCTGACTCCTTGAGCCTTTCTTGGAAGGAGTTGAAATGGACCACACAGAGATCTGGGCTTTGGGCATCCATGAGTCTTTGCACAGACATTTCTCTTACTTCCCCAAATGACTGATGGAGCCCAGCTCAGAGAGCTTGAAGTAGGGGCTGCATGTCACCGGGATTCAGTAAATGTTTGTGAAAGATGCTGGGAGCCAGAGGCTGAACTCTCCCACTCACAGAATGTTAGAGCTCCACAGGGAGGTGATCAGTTGGTCCTCTTGAAGGGAAGAGCTGGAAAGTCACTGAGCAAGAACCAGGAGGAACTTTGAAAGTGAGAGTATTGCCATATTCTTTTATGAGAAAAGAAATCAGGGAAAAGGACTAGGTGGTCAGGCCAGAATGATGGGACCCACTCCACTCATGTTGCTTAATGGTGTAGCCCTGATTTGGCAGGGGCTGACACCACCCATGGACTTAATCTGCTGCACCTCGGAAGCCATTAGGACTTCATGGGTTTGGTGTTTGCCCCAATGTGGAAGCTTTTTTTATTGATAGGTCTCCTTTAATTAGACTGGGAGCTCTTTTCGAATAGAGGCCAGTGAGATGTGTATCCCCAGGTTTCAGCTCAGTGCTCAACCCAAATGGAGAATAAATTCTCATTCATTCATTCAAAGTTTCCTCACTTGAATGACTAAGGCCTTCTCTTAGAAGTCAGCAAATGAGGGTGATCTGCTCAAACCTTGTAACTGGAAAGATCCCACAATATCATATCTTTGGGGAGTAGTCAGGTAGCATTTAGAGTAGTCAGTGGATCATGGGGAATGTGGAAACATTGGCTGTTTATGTTAAAGAACTAAAAAAGCCTCATATGTCACCTATGTCCCTGAAACACAAGCCTTGGTTTAGAAAGGCTGAGTTCAGTCTTGAGTTGCTCCCCACTTACCATTTACTGGCTTTTGCCCCTACACAAGGTCACTTACAGGAATAGTAGAATAAAGCTTATGTTGTGTGGTCTCTTCAGACCTGGGTAAAGCTGATCCTTGGCTCCTGTGCAACCACTTAAGCTAAATGGTAGATGGATGGATGAACAAGACAGACAGACAGACAGAATCATACAGTCCTCGATTTTAGAATGGGAAGGGACTTGACGAAGCATTGAGTCCAAGAGTCCAATCTGCTCCAAGAGTTCAATTTGTTCTATCTTCTATTGTATTGTGCTGAATGTTAAGTGTCTGAGGACTGATTTGAACTCAGGTCCTCCTGACTCCAGGGCCAGTGCTCTATTCACTGTGCCACCTTTTTTTTTCTTTTTAAGGGAAAATAGCAATTGTTTTAGTGATCATTTTATAAATGAAAGCCATTACTAGGGAAAAGTTTCACTAGAATTTACACTCACAAGCACATCAAATTTTACTATAGAAACTACCTCCTCTCCCTCTTTCCTCCTAAGTCCCCCCTCCAAAAAATAAAAGTATCCAGAAAAACTTAACAATACAAAAATATAGAAAGGGGGGGCAGGTGGTACTTGATTTATGTATTTATTCAAGTATTTGTGGGCACCACTTCAATACAACAGGAATAGAAGTACAGATTGTGATCTTTGCCCTTAAGGAATTGACAGGACAGAGAAAAATCCAATTAAATTCAATTGAGTTTAACACAAACTTATTGAGGGCCTTCTATGTGGCAGGCACTATAGTAGGAATATGAAATTCCAAGGTGAAAAAGAAACAGTTTCCCCTGCCTTCTCAG
Source organism: Petaurus breviceps papuanus (assembly GCF_028583685.1). NCBI lineage: Eukaryota > Metazoa > Chordata > Mammalia > Diprotodontia > Petauridae > Petaurus > Petaurus breviceps. Next base: position 32,494 of record NW_027185852.1, on the reverse strand, counting down.
AGTTTATAGTCTATCAGGGACACACACCCACACACATTTAGTGGAATCTATATATACATTCATATTAATATGTGTGTATGTATATACACATCTTTGAACATGTACTATACCATTATATTCTTATATATGTGCATATGCCCACAAACATATATATATAAGAATACATATACATACTTCCTGTATAAGATATGAATCTTCCCCCTTTACACTCTGCAGTATACGTGTACATACATACATACATACATGGATAATTATGTTCCTGTGTGTAGACACCCTGCAAGATCTCTCTGTTGGAAGGTCATCAGGTCATTCTGGGTAGGATTTCCCCTGCACTTTCACATTGTGCCCCTTCTACTGCTGGCTTATCCTCATGCTTCCTTCTACACCCTGGGACTCCCAGCCCCTGAACAGCCATCCACCCCTGTGGTCCCTCAAGTCAACATAAACATCCACAAGGTCACTCTGCTCCCACTGGTGAGTCCTCCCTGGTGGAAGAGAAACTTCTGGTAAAAGCACTGCCCCTGCCCCCTCCCAACACCCTTCCTCCCTCATGCACCTTCCTGTGTGGTCTCTCCCCATTCTAATAAATGGAGTTTACATTGAGACATCCCTTATCATGATCAAAGGCAAGCAAGTCAAGAGAAGTTGGGCCACAGTCTCCAAAAGGAAAACCATCCTTTACCCCAAACTGCCTTGTGTTTGTAGCCTGGCAGAGAAGCCCAGAGCCATCGGAACACACTGATAGGTCTATGCGCTGCCAGTCGATCAAACAGCAAAGCCAGATGCCCTTCAAGCCCATTTCTAGAGAGAAGCCCAGTGAATCAGGGAAAGCCTGGGATGCAGCCATGGCGCCTGACCCTTGCTGCTGGGTTTTCTCTCCTCTCTCTGATGCTTTTACTGATGTTCCCTCTCAGTGAATACCTGCCAAATTCCATTCAGCATTGGGGTGAAGAGGGAGGGATCCTGACCCCAGAGTTTGTTTTCGGTGCCTCTGGATGTGCGCCTCTGAGCCAAAGCTTTGATTCCTGAGCTCAATCGTCTCCAGGTTGGTTTGTGGTGGGAATGCCCCGCCTCACACAGGCACCGGGATGCTGAACGTGGGACTGCCTTCCAGACTGTATTGCATCCGAGCTTTTGATGTGCACTGCCATCAAACACGGAGACTTCCCTGCTAAGCCACAAGCCAAAGGGGAAGAGAGCCGAGCTGGTAATATTGGAGTATGTCATGGCACGAAGAAACAATTAGAGACGCGAAGGGGCGTCGGGAGGGAGAACTGGGCAGCTCCCGATGCGGCTCCAGACCTTCAGCCATTCTAAAGGAAGCCTGATCGTCCTGCACAGAAGGAAGGGCAGGCAGCTCCAAACCTTCTGGGAAATGGATGGATGCACATGCATAGAGCTCTTAAGGCTGGGCCAGCGGCCTCCGGGGCCGCCTCCAGGAGCAGAAGGCTTCTAACCCAGAGCAGGACCCAAGCTTCTTGAAGGCAAGCGTTTCAGCTCCGCCGCTGCGCCCCCAGTCCCTGCGGTGCCAGGTGCCTGGCAGAGCGCCCAGGGAGGAGGAGGTGCCTAGCAAGGGCTTGTAGCTTCCCCATGGACTGATCCGACGGCTGTCCCCCATCTCTGACATAAGAGCCTTCCCAAGCACGCGCTCGGTGTCGGGCTGTGTCCCGCTGGGGAGCTAGGAGTGAGTGCCTCAGCCTCAGCGATCAGGCCGCGGGGGAGGCCAGGAGACGTCTCTGACTCCTCTCCTCCTCACCTCAGTGGGCGAATCACCTGCCAGGTCTCCCCAGGTCTCCCTCCACACTGTCTCCTTGCGTACTGTCCTTTCCACTGCAAAGAGGCCGGCCGGCTTTTGCTTCCCAAGATGTCTCATGTCCGAGAATCGGAGTAGCGGCCCGGCTGATCTTCCTGCCTCCATCCTCTCCCCTCTCCAGCCCATCCTTCGCAGGGCAGCCAAAGTAACCTTTCCTCCTTTCTTTCTTTTTAATGCATCGCAATAAATGACCCCCGGCAATCAGTCTTTGGTATGTGCCTTATGTTTCTCTTCACTCTTGCACGTCCAATCTCCATTAAGTTTAGTTGTTTGTTTTTTTAATAAAGTCTTGGAAGTCTGACAGTTCATCAGATGTCCATTTTTTTCGTTCAGGACTATGCTTAACTTTGCTGGATATTCTTTACCAGAACCGCGAAAGGAATGTTTCTAATGCACACCTGTGCTAACGATCAAGCCATTCCAAAGATCTAGAGCCAACAGGGGTCACGAATTATTTAGATGGCACAGGAGTTAGAACAAAAAACAAACAAACAAAAAAAGAAACCACAACCGGAATCAGGAACAATTGATTCAAATCCTGCCTCAAACACTTAATGTCTGTATGACTCCGGGCAAGTGACCCCTCTCACACTCGGTGTCCTCATGTGTAAAATGCCCACTCCGATAGCATCGGCTTTATGGCACTGTTAGGAGGATCACATGAGATCGTGGATGCAAAAATGTGCCCCAAACTCGAAGTGGTGCCAACAAGAGCCATGTCACTCCCGGGCCTGACTCCAGCCCTCTGGCTCAGCACCCAAGGGATCAGCCGAGCTGAGCCAGTGGCAGCTCCCCACTTGAGGCTGCTTAATCCTAAATGAAGGAGAGAACACTCTGAGCTGAGGGATCTGCCCTTTGTTTTCCTTCGCAAAGAAAGGGGATGCTCTGTACTTGGGCAAATTCTCCCAGGACACTTTAGGTCTCCCCTTTGCACTCATTTTGGTCATTCTGTCATTTTTTCAATTGTATCCAACTCTTTGTGACCCTATTTGGGGTTTTCTTAGCAAAGACACTGGAGGGGTTTGCCATTGCCTTCTCCTGCTGATTTTGCAAATGAGGAAACTGAGGCAAACAGGGCTAAGTGACTTGCCCAGGGTCACACAGTTAGTAAGTGTCTGAGGCTTGATTTAACTCAGGAAGAGGAGTCTTTCTAATGCTGAGACTATGCACTCTCTATCCCAATTGTCATTGTGTATAGGAAGAGAAGCTAGATGTGTCGTTTCATCAATAGAAGGAACCCCTGGTGCTGTTGGTGCCTCCTCTGAATCTTTTTTTTGGAGGGCAATTGGGGTTAAGTGACTTGCCCAGGGTCACACGACTAGTTTTTGTGTTAAGTGTCTGAGGCCGGATTTGAACTCAGGTCCGCCTGACTCCAGGGCCAGTGCTCTATCCACTGCGCCACCTAGCCACCCCGTCTCCTCTGAATCTTATAACTAGAGGGTCACCAAGACAACAAAGAGGAGGAGGGCTAGGCCAGGGTTACATCGACAATACGGGTCCAAGATAGGGCCTGACCCAGCAGGCTCCAAGGGCCGCCCTCCATGCCCTGGACCACGTTTGGTTGAAGTTTCTCAGGTCCTGAACTAGGCACTTAACCAAAGAAGGCCCAACCCAGGATGGCTCAGGGTGAGGGGCAAGGCCAGAGCTAACATGCAGATATTGTGGGAAAGGTCAGGGCTTGGAAGCTGCATGGGGAGAAGGAAGAGGGATCTGGAGTCAGATGTTCCCCTTACTATTTATCCAACATTTATTTATTTATTTATCCAAAGGAAGATTCCCTTTTGTCCACTGGAATACAAAATGGGGCAGGATAGCCAAGTGGGCATCGCCATCCAGCAGAGAAGTGGAATTATGAAGCTGGAGCCTGGGTGCGAGGTCAGGCTTGGAAGGGCAGATCTGGGAAGGCAGCAATTGATTGGTGCCTTGATGCTTTGGAGCTGAGACCTTCGAGGCAGAGCCTGTGGTGGCCTGGAAGCCGAAGGGAGCCCTGGAGCTTGTCTCTCCACTGCTTGGACTGCTCCTCCCCACACTCCCTCTGTCTCCACTCCCCCTCACCAAATCCTGAGCCCTGGAGCAGGGCAGAGGCTGGCGTTTTCTGGACAGGACCCTTCGTTCTCTCCCCTGCGTGTTTCATTTTGGTTTTGATGCAAGTTTGATTAAATTTGTTGTCAGTGACAAGAATAATAAAATGATAAAGTCTCAGAATAATTCAGAAGCAGAATCACGAAATCTCAGATTTGGAAGGAGTCTTAGAGAGCATGGGGTTCAATCCACAACTGACCATGGACTCCCTCTGGAAAAGTGGCCATTCAGTGCTTGCTGAAATCTTTGAGTGGAGCAGTGTGGGGCAGCTTCCTCCACTTTGGGACAGCCCTCACTAGAAAGAAAGCATTTCAGCCTCCAAACCTAATCTTCTTCCCTCTGACATCCATCCCTGACAGATGGAGCCTAACCAAGGCCTGTCCTGTCCCCACTCAGCAGCGCTTGAAAGGCTCTTCATGCCCATAATCTGTCTCCTCTTCTCCTGGTTAAACATCCTCATTTCCTTCAACTGACCCTCATCTAGGGGTGAGGATCCACCCCATTAAACACTGAAGGCCCAGAATTCTTGATTGAATCAATCCATCAAAGGCATAAACTAGGAGCAAACAAGCTCTTAATCAGTTTGGGATGTTTTGTGCTTGGATCATTGGGTAAACACAGATGAGGGCACCTAGGAAATATTTTGTGATTGTTTAGAGAGAAAGAGCCTCCCCACGCGGGGGCTGTGGGTCACACAGCTCACCAGCTCAGAGCCAGAAGTCGTGCAGGAAAGTGAATGGTCAGGAGAGGCCAGGCTCAGAAGCCCCCTTGGGACCTGGAACCGCGGGAGCCAGAGGACCCTGTAAAGGTGACGAGCTGTTCCAATGGTGTCAGTGAACCACAGGTCCACAATTTTTCTGTATGGTGCTCTCTCCATCAGTGCCAACAGGTACTTATCCCCTGTAAGACTCAGTCACCATCCTTCAGGGCTTGTCCTATTACATTTAGAAAGTGACTAGAATGTGCCTACTCTTTGACCCCGAGATCCCACTGCTGAGTGTACACCCCAAGGGAGCCAAAGAAAGAGAGACCCCTACACCTATATACACCAAAATATGTAGTCGCACTTGTCTGTGGCAAGCAAGAGCTGGAAGTCAAGCAGATTTCCATCAACTGGGGAATGGCTCGACAAACTCTGGTCCACTCCAAGCATAGAATATCATGGACCAGCAATCAGACACAGGAGAAATACAGAGAATCGTGGAAAGACATAAACTGATGCAAAGTAAAGTAAGTAGAACCAGGAAAAATGCGTAGGAAAGAGAGCAGGAAGCATTTCCCTCTCTGCACAGAAGTGGTGTTCTATAGGGATGGCAAACTGCTGGTCAGGGCCAGCTGCTGGTTAGACTGGCCAAGCTGCATCTCCTCTGTTTTATTTTTGCAATAATGACAAGGGGGATGAGGAGGGATACTTTGGGGAAAGTAGGTGACATGAATGCAAAAGCTGTCAATAAAAATGTATCTGAAAGGCAGGCCTTTGGGGTCAGCAATCTCATCACTGAGAAGGTAATTGGGTGCCAAGCTCAGAACAGCAGAGCAGAAAGCATGAGGAATGCAGAATTATAGGAATGACCTGAATTCAAATCCCAGCTCTGCCACTTGTGTGGCCCTGGACAAGTCATTTCCCCCTGGGGAGTTCTTCTGATATATGAGAGGAGGAGGTCAGGCTTGATCTCGAAGGCTCCTTTAAGCTCTGGAGTAGGGTTTGTCCCAGAGCCCAAGGATCCTTTCCTTCTCTGCATACGGCTATGAAGTGAATCACGTGAAAAACAAAGGAAATCAATCCTGAAGAAGTGCTACCAGCAATCATTTTAGATAGTCTTTTAATTCCTTTTATTTTAGACAATACGAAAGTTTAATACATAAGAAAAGAAAGGGGAAGGACATAAACTGACATTGAACTTCAATACAAAACAAGAAAAGGAGAAGACTCCAAATCTACAGCAATAACTCCTCATTCCAAGAGAGCCTGTGCATTAAATACTGTGCTTCCTTCTGAAAGCTGCTTCCTGGGAGGTTTTCTTCTGTTCTCTGACAGGCTCTTTTTACTTTGTTCTTTTTCCCCTTCCTCCCCCCTACCCACCACCCCAAGACTACAACTGAGCACGGATGGATCTGTACACAAGTATTGATATATACATACATGTATACATATCTATAGATACACACATACATGAGAAACATTTGCTTTCCCTCAATACTTTTTAAATGACAGGTTTACAGACTCCAGCTTGGAACCCCCTGCCCAAGGTCTATGCTTCTGTGATTCCCACTTTGCCCTGGTATGAATAGAATAGTCAGTCCCTCAACGGGACTGTATTTAGAGCATTTTCCTTCCCTGCTAAGACCCCCAGAGACTTGGTTCCACTGGCCCATTCTTTGAGAAGCCAGACTTCCCACAATGGGAACTTAGCAGGGGCAGCTGTCCCAATGCCCTCGGCAGTCATCAATTGGGTGCTTCCGAATTCTGAAATCCTTCCAAACCTCCCCTACCCTCCTCAAGGTGTGGTCCATGGTAGACAGATCTGCTGCTGCTGCTACTGTTTAATAGGACCCTGACATCAGGGAGGTGATGATGCCCTGACATGCAGGTGAATTGGATGTAAGTGAGGCAGGGCCTCACTTTCTCCCCCAGAGCCATCAGGGTCCAGGGGTCAGAGGATGCGATGGGGACCTTGGCCTCGCCAGTCAGACTGAGAAGGAATCTTTCCAGTGAGCCACCCATGGGCACTAAGGACTCAGCTATCCCAAGAATGCCGTCACCATCTCGAGGCACCTGACGATGCAGTGGCTGGCCAGGAGGGAACAGACGGTGTCCAGTCTGAAGCGTTTCCCTGCAGACAAAGGGTGACAAGCAAGGTCAGGGAGGGGCCCGGCGACAGGCTGCCTTTCCGGTGCTGCCACAATTGACGAGGCAACAAGAAACATGCACATCTGTGGAAGAATTTGCTTTCAGACCTTCAGATGGCTTCTGAGCTCAGCAGACTGCCAGTCCCTCCAATGTCTGTGGGACCATCCCACAGGAGGAGCTTTCTGCTATGATCATGACTGGAAGTGCCACGCACCAGGAGAATTTCCTCCAGGTGCCAGTCACTCCTCCGAGGTAGCACTGTGATCCAGGATGACAATCAGCCTGCATGGCACAGAGGCCATCTCTTTGCTTGCCCCAGGCAAGTCATGCAGGCTGAGCCTGGATCCAGGCCACAAGCCACACCCACAGCCTTCCGGCCTGAACGCCCAGCTCCTCACTGACAGTGGCCCTGGCTTCTCTCAGGACCTCTTCCAGGATCACAGGCTTGAGACTCGTTAATGGAGCAGGGAAGCAGCCAGTCCGACCAGTGAACACAGTGCATCTTGGGGAAGCCTGACAGACACAGGGCACCTGCTTAGCCAGGAGGACGAGGAGGTCCGCACCAGTCCCTTCCATGCAGGTGGAAACGGGGCTCATTAGCAACACCCCCACGAGTCACTCCTGCCAAGAGGTCTTGAGAACCGCCCGCTGACAGCACCCTCCCACCCCCTTCTTCTGTAATTGAAGAAGGATGCTTCTCCACAGATCTTGGGAAACAATGGAAGTCTGCAGGGGATGAAAATGCTTAAATAAATGGTGATCACACAGTTCTTTGTCTTTTCTGCAAAGTCACCTCCCATTGTCAAGGATACAAACCAGCTCAAAAAGCAGAGGGGACCCAAATCTACCGAACCCAGAAACCTCTCAAGACTGGGAGCTATGTATATGGCCTTATTTTTGTTTTTCTGCATTTCAGCTAAACAAGAAATAATTCAAAATGTATACAATGCTAAAATAAAGCATAGACACAAAGAAAAGGAATGAATGCCCAGAGGGACTGAGGAACTTGTATCAGGCTCCCGGTATAATGGGGTTCATTTTCTATACTCGAGGAGGAGGGAGAGGAAGGGGGAGAGAGAGAGAGAGAGAGAGAGAGAGAGAGAGAGAGAGAGA
>NW_027185852.1:20690-24535 GCF_028583685.1 Petaurus breviceps papuanus | reverse complement strand
GAGGGAAGGAAGGAGGGAAGGAAGACGAGAAGACAGGGTCCACTATGCCAGGACGCTGGTCCCTGCCTAACACATAAGCCCGCCATAGATCAGGCCTGCATTTCTCACGGCCTCGGGCTCTCCTTTGCGTGGAGACCCCACTCCTCAGGCCTCGCTGGTCCCCTTCCCTACGGATGCAGAGAGGACAGCCAATGCCATGCCCAGGTCAGAGCGCTGGGACTCAAAGCTCCCCAGATTTTTAGTTCTTTGTTCAGACAAGACTTTTATTTTATTCTCATAAAAAAAAAAAAATCTGCTCTCCCTTTCTTTTGGCAATTTTAGTTGGAAGACTACATTCGAAAAAAATGTTCAGAAAAAGACTGAAGGTTAAATCATTTTTATTCTGCAAACAGCGCCTCAATTATCATCTTCTTTCCATAACAGCCCAATTAATATGTTCCATCAAAGCAGACGGCCCAGGGAGGATAAAGGGTGGAGCTCGTGCTCCATCTGCTGGCCACGACACAACTTGCAGCCTGCCAGCAGCAGCGCCAAGGGTGGGGAGGGTCCTTGGCTAAGCTGGCTGCATGCCCAACCAACTTTGGTCCCAGAGAAGAGCAGGCTGCTTTCAGCCAGCATCTAGCAGGCACTGCCCCATAGTAGGGGCCTGTCCATAGTAGGCACTTAAATGTTTACTGATCAATTATTGATCAAGTATTTGAAGGGCTGTCATAAGGAGGAGGAATTGGCCACGTTCCTTTGGCCCCAGAGGGCAGAGCCAGCAGCCACGGGACAGTAGATTAAGCCTCAGTATGAGAAAAAGTGCCTCCAAGGAGAAAAGGGAGGTCTGCGGGAAGGGGAGGCTGAGCTCACATCCTGGGAGGCCTTCCTGGAGGGGCTGGGCGCTTCCCACTCAGGAATGTTGGCCTGGGGCTTCTTGTTCAGGAATGGTTCAGCCTGGACAATTGCCAAGGTCCTGCCCAGCAGGGAGATGCCATAGTGCCCCAAGAATGGGCACGTGTGTGTCTTATAACCTGAAAACCAATGGCTGGGTTTCCCAAGGCTTCTCCTTTCTATTAGTGTTAAAACCTGGGATACAAGGAATGCCACCAGCTGGTCTCTGGGCTGCAATAGGGGTTCAAAAAGATGTAACTTGAGTTACAAAGCCTTTATTCATTCAACAAACCCTGATTTGGGGTCTCCTATAGAGTGAAGGCATCGAGGCATGGTGGAAGGGTCCAGTCTGGGGGGCAATAGGGCCACAGAATCACAGAACTTCAGAGTGAGAAGGTCATTCGCAATTCTGATAGCCTTCCTTGGCATGATCCCCAACTTATCATTGCCTTTAAAATGTGGGGCCCAGAATGGAACAAAAGAAGACACAGTAGACCCTAGAACCTTTTTTAACATTTCTGGAAGTTACTGCTCTCCTAAATCATGATCACATTCACTTTTTTGTCTGTCATCAATCACTCATTGATTCATGTTGAGCTTATGGTTCACTAAAACCTTCAGATCTTTCCCAAACCATTGTATAACTATATAGGTAACAGAGGATACTTGAAAAGTCAGTTTTGTGACTGAAGTAGATTACATTTTCCCTTTATTTTTATTACCTTTTGATTCAGTTCAACATTCTAGCTTGTCAAGATTTATTTGGATCCCAATTTCGTGACCCAGAGGGTTGGTCTTTTCTTTAAGCTTTGTGTCTTTGGTTTTAATGTGTGTCATCTGTGACTTGGTGCAAAAGGAAGGACTTTGCACTTGGAGATGGAGGATTTAAGTTCTTCCATTTACTACCAGTGTGACCTTGGGCAAGTCATTTCACTCTCTAGGTCTCCGTTTCCTCATCTGTAAAATGAGGCTGGAAGGCTTCTGATACCCCTTCCAGTTCTGATTGATGATCCTTCCAAGAGAAGCATGAGTGACTCTCCTTTGGGCCAAGCACTAACCTGTCCAGACTCCTATAACTCTATAAGAGATAGGTCTACCCAGAACACTCTCTCCATATTTTCCACAGGAACATCAGAAGATACTGAATTAAGAACTCTCCATGTGACCATTTAGTAACTGAGCATTCACCCTGGGGTGGAAAGGAAAAGACTCCACAGAGCCCTCATGGGAACCAACCCCTTCTCCCCCCTCCCCCCAAAACAAGGGGAAAAAAGATGTGTTAAATGCTGTTCTGCCCAGACAACAAAGCTTCATGAGGGAGGGAGATAGCATTGGGCTTCACAACTGGGGCTATGATACAGCAGCGCCAAAGAGGGGTTCTGAGGCTTTCCCTTTTGGCATGACAAGACGTTCCATCCCCAGTGCCTTTGAGACATGCTCTCTCCTTCTAAGGAGCTCCAGGGTGTGATTTTTGGAAAACAAGTCATTACTTGATGTTTCCCATCCTAGTTCTGTGCTGGGGGATCTTTGAGTGAGACCAGTAGTGAAGGGGGACAAGAGTGTGAGGGTGAAATGTTCCCTGACTTACTCGAGGTTAGTTAACAAGGGTGGTGTGAAGGTCCTTCTCTAGGCGGCCTGGGCCATCTCCACCCATATGAGCACTTCATGTGTGGGGCTGTTATTGGGAAAAGAGAGAGAGAACTAGGGGTGCGAGCAAAAACACAAAGGGCAGGGAATAAGTGCACATGCTGGAGCAATGGCCTTTGGGGATTTTCTCAAGTGTGGAGCTCTGGCTGCACCATGTGCCATCTCATACTCTGTGGGGATAATGGAATCAACTGCTAATACCCAACGACCCTAACAGAGGACCAAGGCATTCAGTGTGCTGTGAATGTGTGTGTGCTTGTATGTAGTCTACGGCAAGCAGTGTGGGGTCCTTCAGACTCCTCGGGGTAAAGGACAGCACGTGCAGGCATAACTTTTAAAAACAGAGCCACAGCCCTTCTACTGCTGAGAGGAAGGTGTCACAGAAGGCGTGAACCAGACATCAGGAAATGAGCCGGGGTGGCCGTGTCTTAACAACTCGACCACAGAGATTCCCTCAAGAGTTTTGTTGAAATTGAAGGTCAGTATATCTACATCATTCCTTCTGGTTTACCAACGTAGTGACGCTGGCAAAACAAAGGGGGATAATTTGGTTTGGCACAATCTGTACTTGAGGAGACCAGTCTGTGAGCAAAGCTTCCTTTTCTGCATGGGCACTGACCATGTAAAAGAATAATGCCTTCAAGAATTCTCCCAGGAAGCCACGTTCATTGACTTACCGTTTTCTGAAGACAGAGACCCTGTCTTCTTCCTTCGTTGAAAATCAGGGACATCGGCCTTTCTCCAGGCCAGTGGCCTCTTCCCTGTTCTACAAAATCTTCTGGATGTCGCTGACAGCAGCTCCTCAAACACAACTCCCACTTCTCTCAGGACCGTGTGTCACCTGGGAAAGGGGACTTCACTTATTGAGGGTATCGTCTTGGGATTGATTCTCTCTTCTCCATGCAGACATCATTGTCCTTGGCAGAGAAACAGAAGGAAACGAAATGGGGAGCAGCTCTGCTCTCTCTCCCTTGTCCACGCCACCCCATATGCACCAAGCCAAGCATCCAATCAGTTTCAAACCCATCTAACTGTAGATCATTGAGCCCACATCTCTCCATACCTTCATTAGAGGAGTATCAGATACTGAATTAGGGCCATGCGTCCTATCCCTCCATCGATCCTCAGCTTCCCCACCCCCCATTAAGCTTCCCTGAACGCCTCAGCATATCCTTGGTCCTCTTCTCACGGGATCCCAGGCTGGTTTTGTGTTCGTCTCTGCCACAAGCTATCTGTGAGATCTCTATCTTGTTTAGTTTCTCAGTGTCTTTAATCAGTTGTGCAGGACTAAAAGGTGAAGTGAGAGAGAGAGACAGAGAGAGAGA
>NW_027185852.1:0-20590 GCF_028583685.1 Petaurus breviceps papuanus | reverse complement strand
CAGAGAGAGAGAGACAGAGAGAGAGAGACAGAGACAGAGACAGAGAGAGAGAGACAGAGAGAGAGAGAGACAGAGAGAAAGAGAGACAGAGAGAGACAGAGACAGAGAGACAGAGAGAGAGAGACAGAGAGAGAGACAGAGAGAGAGAGAGACAGAGACAGAGACAGAGACAGAGACTAGATGGATGGATGGATAGATAGATACATGATATATATTAGACAGGTAGATCCATATGTATGGATGTGTGTGTATGTATATACAGTTGTGTATTGAGAGCATTACGACAGCAAGTAGTTAATTATGGGAGCTGAATGATCACACTGACTCCATCTTGGGACTCGGCACTGGAGCTGGCTCAATTCCCTTTCTATTCAATTATGGATCTAGTCCAATTTCTGTCTTGTGACAAAACTTTATTCAGCTGCAAGAATTGGGAGAAAACCTTAATGCATTGTTTGAACCAAGCCCTGTGTGGCTGGGAAACTGGAACACTTCTCCCTGCTACTTGGAAACCCTTAACTAAAGGACCTGGGTGATGCTGACCAGAAGCCTGGTCAGGTCCAAAGATGGACGCAAGGAGTTTTCTCATAATTGTACATCTCAAGAAATTCATATGTCTTATCTGAAAACCGGCCCCTACTGACCAATCAGTTATTGTTCCCATGTTCTCTGATCGTTTGCAGACCCTTGGCGAGTGGGTCATCTCTTTCTCTGAATTCAGATAATTGCACCTGTTCACTCTTCCCCACCCAACTTGGAAAGTCCCTGATCTTTCCTCCAAGTAGAAATCAGATTATCTAATGTTGTATTGCTTCCTTTTAATTACTTGGCTTTATTTAATTGTTTTTAATGTATAAAAAGTCCATCAATCCCTGTCTTCGTGTCCCAGGCCTAAGTTGAAGAGGTCTGATCCAGGTCTGTTGGGCAATTGACACGCATTTGCTTAATAATAGATATGATCAGAGGAGCAAGGCTTTGCTTTCTCAATCACTTTATCTTTCACCTGCCACAGTAGGAAATATGTGTATGTATATAGATATGCACATGTATGTCTAGATATGTATATATATATGTATGTCTATATTAATACAAATTTTTTTGAAAGAAATAATGTGCTGTGTGACTATCGAATTAGGAACCTGTGGGTTGGAAGATGTATTTATTTGCTGCTCCCATGAGTGGTACACAGGCATCATTCCCTCCCTTGATGCTTCACTTAGTATATTATATGCTGTATCTTTCAGGGATGATCATAATAGGTGGTGACTTTTACAAGACCCAAGCGTGAATTGAATATATTCCAAAGGTGTACTGCTCTAAAATTAAAACCCAAATCTAAAGTGAGTCGGCTCACAAGACCATCACCCAGGGATAAATATCTTCCATAGAGGGACAGGGAGAGCCGAGCAGGGGGAGTTTTATGCACAAGAAAATCACATCATAAAATAGAAATGTGGATGATGAGATGAAATCTGTTCTGAATCATGTTCTTAATAGAGCCATCGTATTTAATTCAAAGTCCAATTAAACTCTGTGTTTACATGGGATTCATTCATCTACTATCATTTATTTACGCCCTCAGTAAGTAGACTTCAACTGAGGAAATAAGAAAATTCAAGATAAATGGAATTTTTGATGAGATCCGGTTTGTACTAATATCATGTTGAGCTCCCTTTGGATTGATCACTACCTGGTATCCATAATGCAGGTCAGGAGAATCAGCAGCCCTGTCTTTAGGAGAAGCAGGCCCATTAGGAAGTTGCTGCCTGCACCTCTACCATGTTGTAGCTACAGTCAAGCAGCAAGAGGAATTTCCAATTATTACACCAGATACACCATGCTTACAGCAGATGTTGCCACCTTAGTTCATTGTGAGGGGTGTGGCTCCCCCACATGCACGTGGACACCAATGGAGAGTGAGTGCTCCCCATTGGTTGTCTTGTGCTCTTGTGTTATGGTCAGTCCATCTTTTCTTCCAGTAATACAGTTCTCTCATGACACCCTTTACACTGCCGCTTATGTCCAATGCCACATTTGTACTGGGCTGCAATATCTGCTCTCTCCTCCCACCATGCACCTTGCCACTGCCCTTTGGGTACTCACCGACTCCATAGAACCATAGCTTTAAACAAGATGGCACCACAGAGGTCCTCTAGTCTAACCCCCTCATTTTACAGATAAGGACACTGAGGCTTATAGAAATTACCCAAGTTCATGCAGGTAGAAAGAAAAAGGCAGAGTTGGAACCCGAGTTCTTTGACTCCGAATCCAGTGATCTTTCCATTAAATAGCACTGCATCTTTCAACTCTTGGGTAGATCCATCTGCTTAGTACCAATATTCTTTTGTAGTATTGTTTGACAGAGTGGTCATGGAATTGTACAGTCTTTGAAAAAATGAAAATAAGGATTCTTTTTAATATGAATTTATATATTTATTTTTAGTTTTCAACATTTGCTTCCATAAGTTTTAAATTTTCTCTACCTCCCTCCACTCTCCCTCTCTTCAAGATGGTGTGCAATCTGATACAGGCTCTACATATACATTCCTATTAAACATATTTACACATTAGTCATGTTGTAAAGATGAATTAGAGTGAATAGGAGGAACCATGAGAAAGAAAACACAAATGAAACAAACAAACAAAAAGAAAATAATCTACTTTGCTCTGAATTCAGACTCCATAGATCTTTCTCTGGATGTAGATCAGATGTAGATTTTCTGTCACAAGTCCTTTCAAGTTATCTTGGATCCTTGCATTGCTGAGAAGAGCTAAGTCTATCAAGGTCAATCATTGCACAGTGTTGCTGTTACTGTGTACAATGTTCTCCTGGTTCTGCTCCTCACTCAGCATCAATTCATGTAAGTCCTTCCAGGTTTTTCTGAAGTCTGCCTGTTCATCATTCCTTATAGCAAAATAGTGTTCCATTATATTGATATACCACAACTTGTTCAGCCATTCTCCAATTGATAGGCATCCTTTTAATTTCCAGTCCTTGGTCACCACAAAAATAGCTGCTATAAATTATTTTCTACCTGTGTGTCCTTTTCCCATTGTTATGATCTCTTTGGGATACAGCCCTAGAAGTAGTATTGCTGGGTCAAAGGGTATCCACATTTCTATAGCCCTTTGGGAATGGTTCCAAATTATATTCCAGAATGGTTGAATCAGTTCACAACTCCACCAACAACATATGTGTTCCAATTTTCTCACATCTCCAACATTTATAATTTTCCTGTTTTGTCATGTTAGACAATCTGATAGGTGTGGTGTGGTACCTAAGAGTTGTTTTTATTTGCATTCCTCTAATCAATAGAGTATTTGAAGTATTTTTTTTTATTTAGAGTATTTATTTAGAGTATTTTTTCATATAACTATAGATAGCTTTAATTTCTTCCTCTGAAAATATTCCTCTTCATATCCTTTGACCATTTATCAATTGGGGAATGACTTGTACTCTTACAAATTTGATTCATTTTTCTATACATTTTAGAAATTAGGTCTTTATCAGACACATTGGTTGTAAAAATTCTTTCCCAGTTTTCTGCTTCCCTAATCTTGGTTGCATTGATTTTGTTTGTGCAATTTAATTGTGTTTTCAATTTCATGTAATCAAAATTATCCACTTTGCATTTCATAATGTTCTCTATCTTTTGTTTCATCACAAATTCCTCCATTCTCCATAAATCTGACAGGTAAACTATTCCTTGCTCTACCAGTTTGCTTATATTATCAGCCTTTCTCTCTAAACTGTGTACCCATTTAGACTTTATTTTGGTATGAGGTGTAAGATTTTGTTCTATGCCTAGTTTCTGTCATGCTATTTTCCAATTTTCCCAGCAGTTTTTTGTCAAATAGTGAGTTCTTATCCCAGAAGCTGGTATCTTTGGGTAATAAAGACTCTTGTAAATACTACTAATCACTTTAACCAGCACTTTATCATTTGCAAGTTTGGGGGGTTTTGTTTTGTTTTTTCTTTTTGCCCAGTACAACCTTGAGAAGCTGGAAGTATAAATATTAATATACTCATTTTGTAGTTGAGTAAACTGAGGCTCAGAGAGGTTAGATGATTTGGCCATGGTCATAAAGCTAGCAAGAGTCAGAGTTGGGATTTGAAACTAAGCCCCCTGATTGCCCAAAGTCCCAATCTTTCGCTTAAACTGAAGTACCTAACAGCAAAGGACATAAACATAAACTGGAAACTTCTTGAATTTTGTCTTTAATAGGAGACTTAAAAAAGAAGATACAGGGGTGGCCAGGTGGCTCAGTGAGTAAGAGCACTGGCTCCAGTGTCCGGATGACCTGGGGATCGAATCCAGGCTCCGACACTTAGCACCACACCCAGAAATAACTGGCCATGTAAACTTGAGCAAGTTACTTAACTGATTGCTTATAAAAAAAAATAGATATGATCCCTTACCCTCACAAATAAGCCTCACTGTACCTTCACTATCCCTCATGCTATATGGACTTCTCTAGCAAAGATTAGAATCTTCTAGAATACCTGGCCCATGGAGGGGAGGGGCAGGAACCTAGACTAAAAGTCCCCCTTTCTTCTGGCCATTCTAATGACATGGCTGTGAGTTCCACCATGAAACTGCTTGTCCTTCTCCAGTGATGCCTCGTTAGATCAATAGTCCATTGAGAACGTGGCAGCCCGAATGGAACACCCAGTGCTTGAGGTGTGGACTGGACAGCCCAGTGCACAGCAGGACCGTTCCCTTCCATATTCTAGGCGCTGTACATCAAACAGGAAGCCTAAGACACAGGAGGTTCCTGCTGACTTGCACTGAGTCTGCAGCGACTCAATTAAAATCCCTACATCTTTTCCACTTAAGTTATTATTAAAACCATGACTCTTCCGGCCTATACAATGTGCAGCTGTTATTTGGCTCTGAAATCACAATTAATATTTATTCCTGCTAAGTTTACGCTTATTGCATTATCTACATTCTGTCACATACATTATCATGATTATGCCGTTATGTGGGAGGCAGTCTGGCAGAAGGGATAAGGTGCTGGCCTTGGAGTCCGGAATCCTGATGTTCCAGCTCCATCTTTGAGAAATACTAGCCAGGAGTCTCTGGGAAAGACCCATGACCTCTTAGCAAGCCCAGAAGCCCCGTGACCAGCTCGACGACTCCAAGTTACAGAAGAGGTCTGGCTCAGTACCAGTGAGGGGAGTTTTCATGCCAGAAATGTCCCCCACTCCTAGGAAATCACAGGGACAGTCATCAGTCCCCACTCCAAAAATGTTTCTGTACGTGTTACACACATACACCTATATGTGTATAGCATACATACACGTGTATACATATATGTATGTATATTACATAACACAATGTATAGATATGTGTGTGGTGCAAATATACAGGTGTATGCATATATGTGATATGTATATGTACACGAATATATATATGCATATAATGCATTAAAAGGGAATTGCACATTTGAAAGCATTCTATACATGCCTTGTTTCTGTTACTGCTACCCTCAATAACATTTGGCCCATTTTCCCAGTCCATAAAGGACTTTCTAAATTTTGACTCTATCATCCAAGATAAATGTTATCCCACTAATTTTTATAGAAATGTCTATGAGTCCTTGAGACAGAGAC
Source organism: Petaurus breviceps papuanus (assembly GCF_028583685.1). Taxonomy (NCBI): domain Eukaryota; kingdom Metazoa; phylum Chordata; class Mammalia; order Diprotodontia; family Petauridae; genus Petaurus; species Petaurus breviceps. The sequence goes on along the minus strand of NW_027185852.1, from coordinate 14,973 downwards.
CACCCACTCTACACCTCATTAAGAGTGTATCCATAAAGTGAATGGGACGGATTGGATCACCACTATCCCTTTCTAGGGTAAATCACAAATACACAACAGCCCCATGTTTATTTGAATGGATGTTGCATTCACTTGATCAGTATAAGGTTCCACATTTCAAAAAGGAAGCTGCAAAAATCATGACATAAGTTATTGAATGATATGCTGTGAATTGTAAGTGTTGTTTATAGATGATCATACTGAAAAAACTCTACTTCAGGCCAGGCTTGAGATTCATGGCCTTTATGGTCCCTTTCCACCTTCAAGTTCTATGAGTCTGGGAAACGCACTAGGCAAGTGACAGGTGGCCTGGGGATGTCTATCACCAAGAAAGGTGGGAGCAAGTGTTTCTGCACTTCTGCAGAGGGAGACTGTGAGCCTCTTAAATGCTTGTTACCAATGTCAGCCTAAGAATCAGCTAGCGGACTCCATTAAAAGACACATTTACAACCCCCCCCCCCAAAGGGTTCAGTTGGAAGTATGGCTCAGCCTATATGGAAATACTATGGAAATTCTATGAAAATACTCAACACTTAGGAATCCCATATAGATATGAGGTTGGGGAAGATCCGTTGTGATGGGTATTAACAAAAACAATATGATTGCCTATAAACAACACTTCCAATTCACAGCATATAATTAAATAACTTATGTGGCAATTAAATTATATGCCAATTAAAGCGGATTGCAAGCTTTAATAGAACACACTGAAAAACAAATAAATGAAAAATATTACTAGAACACATCATTTACTCTTTTTATCTCCTAAGCAGAATTGACAGTTAAACAATTAATATTGACCCAACAGCCATGTACTGTCTGTGTATAGAATGAAAGCCTGAGAATAGCTGCTAAAGCCTTGAGAATATTTTTTTTAATTGGCTAATTTCCAGTCATGTTAAGAAGCATCCTGTCATGTTGCCTGAAATGAGGAAGATGGACTATGTAACAAAATGGAGATTCCTGCAGTTAGCACTATGAGGTGTCCTCATGACTGAATGCTGATAGAACTCGCAAGCATTTCTCATTCTTTGCCAACCTTTCCATTCCCAACACAGACATCAGATGTCAATTCCTGGAATGATGCACCTCGTTGATAACATACCTTGGCATTTACAGATATATGCAGGGAATATCCAAGGCATAATTATACACAATTTTGTGTGCCTCATTATGGTACAACACTCTTTGAAATTAGAAACAGCAAGCACAATACATATTAAAAATAACGACAAAATTAATAAATTGGATGGAATTCAGAAATTCCATTGTGAGAAAGAATTGAAAAAAAAAACACTTCCCCCAACCAGAAACTATTTCTTGCAAACAGGCTTCAATTCCACAGTGTCTCACATGTCGACGTCTCCAGCTCAAGCCCTGTTCTACAGACTGGAAGCATCTATTCTTGCTAAATGCTTGAGAGAAGCTTGGCATGAAGCCGCTTTGCTCATTTGGAATTCCTCAAAGCATGATTGCCTCAGACACTATTTGACACCAAGTGTCTACAGATGCTGCATAGATCTCTTCTGACCCCTGGTATTAAAACTTCCAAGAAAGGGAACTTTGCATCTCCAGATCTAGTGACCAGTGAAAATGTGGCCAGAATCAGCAGTGGGAATTCAAGGTGTCTGTGGTTATCTCCTCCAGAACAATATTCTGATCATGGCAGATCTTAGGGAGTCACATAAAGCCGAAGGAAGGACCCACACTCCCTGGTAACTCATTCTGTGTATACAGTGGATGTGTCAAGGAGACTGACTTTCACAACTAACACACGTGTACACACACTACATTCCTTGTGTCCATGGCATCTCAGACTACACATCATGTTCCCAGGATCTCAGACTGCCAGAATCCCAGATCTGAAATTTTAATATCTATCTCATCTGATGCTCATAAGGCAGGTGCTGTCACTAGCCCCATTTTACAGATGAGGAAACTAAGGCAGGCAGCGGTGCAGTGACTTGTCCAAGGTCACACAGATAGTGGGTGGATAAGGCTGGCTGTGAGCACCTTATCGCAGGTCCATCTCTCATATCCATTGTGCCTCCTAGCTCTGTGTCTGTAGCTAGCAGGCATCTAATACTTGCTAATTCCACAGCATCGCTGCTCCACAGGACACTTCCCAGACACCACATGGGGGAGAACAAGGCAAGGACTGCCCTTGTTGAGATCTCGGCTGGCCCTTGTGCCCTCCCTCCTATCGATGGCCAGTTCTGTGGGTGGGGCAAAGGAAAGGTCTGGGTCCCCAGTCCAGAGCCCCATACCAGTGCAGCTTTGATAAAACAGCATCAAGGGCTGCCCCACCACAGGCCGCCCATCTCCTTTGCTATCTTCTCCTCCGGTACCCATTTTTGTTTTTATTGTTAGCTGTCCATCACCAGCCTCACAACCGTCCTTTGGGTTATCTCTATCTTTAACTCTCTCACCTCTCTTTATAGACAAAGAATCGGCCAATGGAAAGGCATTCACTCTCATTAAGCCCCTACTGTGTGCCTGGCACTGTCCCAGAGGAACAAATACACAGAATGAAAGCTCTCAGGCTTGGACAAGGAGTGGGACGAACAACAGAAGCCATCCACCGCTGGAGTATCCCTGGGAATGTGTGCTATGCTCAGTGAGGCCAACAGAAGACCCAGCTTTTTAACAACAGTCATGCAATGCTGCAGTCTAGTAATGGGAATGTAAATTTTAAAGATCTTCCCTGCCCCTAGGCTAAAGTGCACCTGGAGCCTGGGGTGGGAGGCTTGTTTCTCAGGAGATACTTTTTGATTGGGCAGTGAGTCAATAAGCTTGTTACATTCTCTGAGCTAGGAGAAGGCTATATAAGCCCTGATGTGTAGCTTTGTTTGGGGGCTCACTTTTGAGAAGTGTTCTGTGATTTGATCAGATGAGACTCTGGAAAGCCATTGTTGAGAGTTCCCCGGCTTTGAAAAACCCAGATGTTGTTTGGTATGGATGTAATAGTTGGACAATTTGAAAACGTCTACTTGATCTGTTTCTCTGTCTTGATAATTCTATCTGTATATTCTGAAGTTCGGGGTGCTGACCTTTTTCCCCTGAACTAGGTAAATGATACATATTTGACTGATTAAAGTAAGCCTGTTAACCCATTTTGAGTTACTTTCCTTTATCAAAGCAGATCTAAGAACGTGTGTTGGCAGCAACCCTGGGGACACTGGGGTGCTTGCCGCTACAAGTCTCCAAAGAATGAAGATCAGGGGTCCCCCAAAGGGTTGTGGAGAGGCACGTGGTGGGTGTGAATGGACTGCAGCATATAACGGACCAATGATTGCATGAGATAATTGGAAAACAACTAATCCAATTAAAAGTCACAAGCACAGAGGACTAACTAAATGTTGGGAGTCACAGCGTACCTTATTGGACTAATCCTCACAGAAGAAGTCAGTCTCTAATTTGCCTTCAGTGGAAACATCATGGGTATGTGGAAGAACATGTCGTCCTAGGCATTATGAACCTTTTATGTGTCATAGAATCTACTCAGAATATTTTCTTTAAATCATAATTAAAGGAAATGCCAAACGTCAGCAGTTAAATGGAAAGAAAGACGTAATTTTTCTTTCCCTCAGAGGGTTACTGGACCTGCAGAAATCTATCCAAAGGGAATTCCAGGTCCAGAAGATTTTATTTAGAGGTTGTCATGAATCGGACTCCTATAAAGCTGAATAAAGCCCGCAGAGACACCAGGTCCACAGGCACAGGGCTGAGAGGGGTCTCAGAGGCTGTGGAACCTCACCCACTCATTTCACATCTGAGAAAACTGAGCCCTAGAGAGGTCAGGTGAGTTGCTCAAGGTCCCACAGGCTGGATTTGAACCCAGATCCTGTGGCCTCAAAGTACCCGTCCCATGATGCCAGACTGCCTCCTTGCCTTGACTTTCCCCAAGATTGGGGAAGACAGCAAAGCATGAAAACACCAAGGACAGGATGGTGAGCTATGGGCAGCCTCTCTGCCATGCCGTTTGATGGCTCTGCTGCTGTCCCCACCCCTGGTACCCACCTCGCTCTGGTGCAGACCACAGCCCCTGCACTTGCCTCATCCAAACCAAGCCTGGCTTTTTCTTGTTGGTGTCTCAGTGGCACCAACGTGCCATTCACAGAGGCTGGCCATTGTCTCTTCTCACTAAAAATGACCCCAAGTCATCCTGGGAAAGCTCTGTGCTGCCTCGCGCTCTTCCCACCCCCTGCTGGGTTAATGCCAACGTTCTCCCCAGGGAACGCTTGGGTCTGGTTTAGTTTGTGGTTCTTCTAGAGAATGACTTCACTTCAAAGGTCTCTGGGAAGCCAGGTATTGCTGGCTGAGGGGAAGAAACTTTGGGGAGATGGGGTCACAGGGAAGACTGTGCTCCCTCGGCAAGTCAGTGGAGGTGGGGCTTGTTTCTGGGCGGCCCAATCACAGCTGTCACTGCCTTCTACTCACACTCCCCTTGTCATCTTCAGCTCTGTAGCCCACTCAGTTTACCCATTTCCTTCTTTACCCAGCCTGCCAAAGGGGTCCCTGACACCAGAGAAGGCAAGGAGACCCTGCCCCTAGAGCTGTGTGGAGTGTCACACCTCCAAGATGCTGGAGGTGGGCCTGGAAAAGGCCTCTTTCTGTCTCCAAGGCCACCGGCCACTGCTCCAGCCTCCTGGAAGGCTTGGCAGCACATTCTTAGGGCAGCCCACTGCTTTCAGGGGACACAGAAACAAAGATAGAAACATCTGTGCCCCCTTCCACGAGCGACAGAGAATCGGGTCCAGAGGTGAAGTGGGGACAACAGAAACCCATCCAGACATCAGGCTGACAAGTTCTCCTGGTGGAGAGAGATGGGCTATGGGCTGGCTCTGCCATGTCCCCCACTGGCTTCTGTCCTCTCATCATCCCAGGGAGGTCTTGGACTCTTACAAAGGTGAAAGGGGGACTCCCAAAGAGCGTAATACTCACAGTAAAATGCCATTCCCCCTTTTAAGAAGGGGATGGAAAGCATGGACGCTAACTTGCTTTCACATGACTACAGGATTCAGGAATTCAAAGAAGGAAAGCAACCAATCCGATGCCATCCATTCAACACTAATACAGGGCAATTTCTTCAGATCATGTCACCAGAATAAACCATAAATTAACAGTTTAAAGTTAATTAGAAAACATTCTAGGCAACAACTAATTACGAATGTGTGTGCATACAATTACATAGAAATGTGATTAAAGATAAATATATGTACTCAAAGATTTAATCAGAAATCACAGATACTTATTTTGAATGTTCGTATTAAACTCTTAAGGCGAGCCATTCATATTTATTATTTCTGCTACAGGGCTTTCTTTGGGCAGGATTCATTCCCTACTTTACGTGGAAGAGGTAAATTCTTCAGGCTGGAGGGATCTCTCTGAGGACAAAGAAGTCTTCTCTTTTTGTGCAGGCAGCAAGGGTTGTTGGGCACGTGTGGACGACAGAGCTCAGTGGCAGGCCCTGGAAGAGGATGACCTCAAATAGACTGGTTTGGGAAACTTTAACCAACGAGGTGCCACCGTCCTAACAAGGCCAAGGACCTTGTCAGATGAAAACGAGCCAGTCTCTACTCCCAGGTCACACCACAAACTTCTAGGGCATTCCCTTCACAGGTAGGAAGACTGTCGGCAGGGAGAGCAAAGTGTGCTCCTGGAGGGTGCACCAGTGTCCTGACCTCTACTGGGATCCCTTCTTCAAGGGAGCGTCCTGCTGGCGTGCGGGCCACAGTCAGGGAGGCAGACGGGGGATGAAACTTGGCCTCCGCTGGAGTCAGGCTGGGGATATGGGAGTTGAGAATTGTAAATGCTGCAGTTTCGGGAGATCCAAATGGGTCAGAATAAGTCAAGATGGAGAGGGGTAAGAAGGAATCCAATCTCAATAAAAGCAAGTTCTAAGGTCCAGAAGGTCCGGCATCACAATGCTGGAAGTGGTCTTCTGTGAATGCAAGGACACACCGTTCCTTTTTGAGAACTGACCCAGGAACAGGGGCTGCCTTGGGCCAGACATGATTGGGGAGAGGGTGAAAGGCTGGCAGGTCCAGGAAGGTCAGCCGGAAGGATATTTGGGGCAGGTCGGGGGGCCCCCTCCAGCCTCATATCACTCACCTCAAGGCCAGCAAGTGCAGCGCCATCTGTCCTGGAATGGAGACAATGGTCCCAGGCCAGCCTGGGTCTTGGGCAGCGTGGTCCAAGTCAAGTGGAAATGAGCCTCCAAAGTATGGGAATCTCTGTATTTATTGTGTCCAGTGGTCCCCAGTGACCTCTTATCTGATCCCAGATGCCCTGGGGAGGCCCCTGAGCATCAAAGATCACAAAGAACCCTACAGAGCAGTTAGTCCTCTAAAAACACATCCCCTTTTATTTTTTATTTATTTATTTTGTAAATTGATTCATTTTAAAATTAAATAAAAATGAGGGAAAAAACCAAAAGGAGATTGCCATGTACACAACGACATAAGAGAGGATTCAAGATAAAACAATAAATTTCCACTTCAAGAAAACCTCTCTAATCCATGCTGGATACTGCTTCCCCCACTGCCCGGCTTCCTCTGCTTCCCGGTGGGTTTTCTCTGTTCTCTTCTGGGCACTTCTTACTTTATTTTTTTCTAGCTCCCCCCCCCCAAAAAAAAGGTCACAATTAAACACGGACATAGAAAGATAGAGACACACAGAGCTCCCTAAACACACACGCACATAAGCCCGTGCTATGCTTCTTTGCTCCTATCACGTATCTCTGAAGGTGGACGGCATAGTTAGTACCCATGCTTTTTTTTTTACATAATAAATTCTACCCTGGCCCTTAATTGTATCTTTGTGTCTCTCTCTCTCATTTTTAGAGTTTCCTCAAAGCATCATATGGTTGAATTCAAACTTTTAATCTGCTTTCCATTTCTGCTTTTCTGTTAAATTCATCCCATTCACACTGTAAGCTGCAATTACTTGGCTTTTCCTCCTTCCTATTTTTCCACACTATCTTCCTCCTCAGTCCGTTTTACTTCCGCGTGCTACCTTGCCCTCCTGTTCCTTAACCTAGCCCCCCTTTTAAGAGTCCCTCCCTATCATCCCCCCATCCCCTTGTCCTCATATTTCTTTCTCAATTCAGAAGACCTTGATGCCCTTCTACGCCTGCGCCTTCCCTCTTTAACTCTTGCCCCATGGGATCACCCGCCCTCGCTGCACTGGCCTCCTCTGTATTCATTCTTCCTTTTCTGCCTCATCCGTATGAGGGAATTTCTCCTCTCTCTCTCCCTGTGTGTTTCTGTGCAATCCTTCGCAGATCAGCCCACACCCAAGGACTGAAGGAAGTCCCGAGGGCACCGGTAACGCTTTCACAAATGGAAGGTGAACAGTTTGACCTGACTGAGGCCCTTGCGAGTGGTCTGTGATGTTTCCTGTATCTCACTGTCAAAATTCCGCTGTTTTTGTCAGCCTTTCAGGGTGTTGAGCGTCCAGTCAGGATTCTGCCTTATTCCGTGGCCTGGCTCCTTGCCCCCAGCATAGCCCCCTGAGGCTTAATCTGTCTCTCTTGCTGCCTGCAGTGTCTTGTCCTTCACCCAGGCGTTCTGAGACTTGGCTAGGATATTCCTCTGGGTCTTCCTCCGGGAATCTTTCAGATGGTGACCAGCAGATGTTTTTCCATTTCTGCTTTGCCTTTCGCTCTCTTAACAAAGTCTTATAACATCATATTGAGATTCTTTCTTTTCTTAATTCTAATTTTCAGCTAGTCCGATGGTTCTTCTGCCACTTGTCCTCAATCTGTTCTCCAGATTACTTGTTTTGTCAGACGAGATGTTCCGCATTCTCTTCTATGTTTTATTCTTCAGACCCAGTTTCACTGTTTCTCGTGGCTTCCCCTCCCCTTTTACTTCTTGCAGGTCTCTCTCTCTTTCTGGCAGAGGTGTTTCCTGCAAGCACATCAGGCCCTGGGTGCAGGGCAGCGGTCTTACAGAAGAGGAAGCTGACCACAAATACCTGCAGAGGAGAGCCTGCCCAACACACTGCTGAGCAGTCATGTGGCTGCTTTTTTAAAAATAATCATCAGCCTCCTTCTCGCACGTTCGGGCCTTTGTTTTTCTGGCTGCCCTCCACTCTGGCCTCTCTCCCTTTGCCCTGGCCGCTGGAAGCCCTCCCCCCCCCCTTTGGTCTGAAGCAAAGATCCAGACTAGGCCCAGGGACTTGTGGGGTCGGGAGGCCGTCCACGTGGCCTTGCCCGCTTGATGTGGCTAAGGATCCTCCCCACACCCCCCCCAGAGCAGTACAAACACACTGAGAACCACTGTTAATTAATCTACTTTATTGAGGAGGCTGACAGTGACACAGCAGAGACAGTCCGGATGGGCACGGGGCGGAGGAGGCGCGATGCCACGCCGATGCCCGATGCCCACGGGCTCAAAATGGGCGGGCCGCCTCAGTTCATGAGCAGAATCATCTTCCCATAAGCCCCCTGGCTCTTGATGATGTCTTCGTGGGCCTGTGCGGCGTGCTCCAGCGGGTAGGAAGGCCCGACCACGGGCTGCAGCCAGCCCGTCTCGATGCCCGCCAGCAGTGCAGCCAAGGACTGCAGAAAGTCATCCTGCAGGACACAAAGGAACACTGGAGCTCTGAAGACCCCCAGATCCTGGGTGTAGGGGTGCAGACCTGCTTTAAACAGCCTCTGTCCAGGCCCACGGATGCCGATAACTTGCTGCCCCTCTGCCCAGGTGCCAGCATAACCCAGGGGATCTGATACATTTTGGGAAGGCAGGATGCACAGGCTTCCTCTGCAGAGCACCTACCCTGGGCCAGTGCAGAGGAGGGCCTGAGAGACCCCCTTGGGGAACACATGGAAAGTGCTGGGCGCTCACCTTGGGGGAGGAATATAAGGAGACCCCAATGATGCTGGTTTCCTTCTTCATCGTGTCCCGGGGGTTTATTTCTATGGGGCCCCTGGAGCCAACGATCTGGGAAACAGACAGGGGCTCGCATGAGCAGGGGGGCTCTGCAGGAGGCCGGGGGGGGGGTGAGGCTAGAACCGTGTCCTCCAAGGATCCCAAGTACTCACTATGACCCTGCCTCTGTAGGAGAGGAGCTGCAAGTCATTGTGGAGGTTGATGTTGGACAGCATTTCAATGATCACGTTCACTCCATTCTCCCCAACGTACTCCTACATCACAACACACGTGCCCTCATCAGCGACGCGCCCCAGACTGGAGGGAAGGCCTGGGGCTGGAAGGTGAGGACGTGCTGCGCACAGGGCCTGGCCCACAGCAGGGGTTACACCGCTGCACCTACTAAGCGTTAGTGCTAGGACACAGGGGGAGCCAGCCAGCCCCCGGCCCCCTCCCCACACCACCCACCTTGATTTTATCCACATAGTCAGGCTCCCGGTGATTGAAGACCTTGTGGGCTCCGTTCTTCAGAACAACTTTTCTCCCCTGCTCTGTGCCCGCTGTGCCCAGAACCTTGAGGCCATAAGCCCTGGCGATCTGGCAGGCCGCTATGCCAACCTTGGGGACAAAGGACATTTGAGTTTCTTTGGTTTGGCTTCCTTACTCCCTATGTGATGCCCGTCCTCTGAGGGCTCACGGTCAAGTGGCTTCTGCACAAGAAGCAGGACAAGGGAAGTGGCCAACACAGGCTCCAGGGACATCTAGACTGGGGCTGATACCAGGCTGGACCCACCAAGAACCTCCTGGGGACCCTGCACTGGGAGCTTCAGTCCCCACACACCCGGGGCGGTGGCAAAGGTTCGACCCTGTGCTCCAGGCTGAGCCTCTGATCCGAAACTGTTCTTTTATAGTTCAGGAAACTGAGGTCTGGGAAACGCAGGGTCTTCTGCAGGTAGCCCATGTGGTGAACCTCGGGGCACAATCTGCACACGGGACCCAGACTCCAGATCAGGGGTCCTCACACTTGCTGAGGACCCACAGGTATAATCTCTACTCTTGATCTTCTGAAGGTGCAGGGGGCAGCTTTCTCTGGCTCCAGTTCACCCTGATTTGACCATCCCAGCCTGGGGCCCCTCTCCTGTCCTGCCCTTGCTGGGCAGCCACATCGAGTGGGGAGCGCTCACTGAGGGATACAAGCGCAGGCAGCCCAGGGCTAAGTCCCAACATCAGCCCACAGACAGACAGCCTAGCCGGGCACCCCGGGCCGGGCCTACCCCAGCCTCTCTCGCTGATGCTGTCACGGGAGCTAACCGACACTAATTCAGCTCAGACATGGTGGCCGGGCCTGCCTTTTAACTCTGCTGCTCAGCGGCCAGGTCTTCTACGAGGGGCCGGGGGAACAGCACTTGTGCCATGCTCCTTCCTCCGCTTGCCGCTCAGATTTGTAATTTATGCAGCAAATGCCAAGGTGAGTGAGCACCAGAGCTGAGCGGGGCTGCTGGACGGGCTTTGGCCAGTCACAGGCATATTGAATTCACCTTCAATCAGCCCACACCGGGGTCAGAGAAGGGGCGCTCTCCATGAAGCCATCCATCAAACAAACCCGTTAAGCCTCCCCAGCCGCCAGGGCCTCCCACAGGGGAAGCTGTCTCCCCTTTTCTTGGGGCCCCCAGTTCAGGAGCAGCAGAGACTGAAAGCCAACGGTCTCTGAGCAGCCTGATCCCTGGGGCTACAGGGATACCCGGCTAAGCTCCTTAGGCAGCAGACTGGGCCCTGCAGGCACTGCCCAGTCACCCTGTGGGGAGGCACACAATTCCTGGCCCAGGGTTATTAGCACGGTGTAGGGAAGGCGATGCCCAAGCCAAGTGAGTGAGGGCCCCCCGGCCTCCTATCTGCAGATGCTAAGTCTGGTCTCCCAGATTCTGGAAGGTGGGGGGCTCCTTCGACAAGGTGGGGACAGCAGGGCTCCTGGGGCTCCTGCTCCAAGGAGCACCCCCGAGTCCAAGCACCGTAAGGCAGCTGGCCAGTGGCGGGGAGCCCATACCCTCGGGAGAGCCACGATGGCTCAGCGGGCGGGCCAGGAAGTGAACATGCCAGAAGGTGCTGGGAACTCTTGAGGGCCAAGCCTGAAGGGCCCTCAGAGGCCAGGAGGGAGCCCCCCAGAAAAGCCCCTTCCTGGAGGGTCTAGGCTCCCCGGGGCACAGAAAGGTCAGGGCCTTGGCCAGGGTCACATGGCCAGGCCAGAGGCAGGGAGCAAGCCTGGCGCGGCAGGGCCCCATCTGCCACTAACACCCGCGGACGCCTCAGCCAGTGCGGTTTAAAAAATCAAGGTTATCTTTCTATGTGAACGTCAGTCTGTTCTTCCTCTCACTGCCTCCCTCCACGGATTAAACGGGCAGCCCAAGGCCCACCTCTCCACATCGGCCATAGCCACGGAGTCTACCGCACATCCAACAGTCCTCTGAGCAGGGAAGAGGCACGATGGGAGACCCCAAGGCCTCGGGGATCAGAGGAAGGTGCCAGGCCCAGGCTCGCACCCTGGGAGAATCTGTGCCAGAGCTCGACCTGGGTGTGGGGGTTTCCCACTCCACCACCCACCTTCTCAGGCCCATGGACAAAGGCTAGGCGTGGTCCTTCTGACCCCTGTGGCATGAGCCAGTAGCCAGCACACCACCGCAACACCCTCCTGAGAATACTTACCCCTCCGCTGGCCCCGTGAATGAGGACGCTCTCTCCAGGCTTGGCCTGGGCACTGGAATAGAGAGCACAGCCACGATGACCACCCTGCTGGGCCTCAGGCTGGTCCCCTTCCCCAGGCATGCAGCCCAATGACCATCCCAGGGCTGGTTGGGAAGGCCAGGCCACGGTGCCGGAGAGGCCTGGAGCAGGGCACTGCCTGATGTCCAGTCCTAGGGCTCTAAGAGGGGCCACAGACTCACAGGCAGCAGGGGTCAGAGGCAGGACCTGAACCCAGGTCTGCCGGCTCTGAATCGTTTCAGCTGTGCAGCCAGGCATCTCAGCCGTGGCTGCAGCACAAAGACTGGGGGGTCCTGCCCCCCAAGCCCAGGGCCTGGCCCTCTGGGGATGGCCCAAGAACTCTGATCCAGACCAGGGAAGAATGCCACCTGTGGCCTCCCCAGGCCTGGGTCTGAATCCTGGCCAACATGGTGTGGGGGTGGGGTGAACAGCCAGGTTCTCCCCCTGCCCCAGGGCTGCACGCCAGCCCCGCCCCGCCCCCAGTCCTCACCTGTGTATCAGAGCACGGAAGGCTGTGAAGTAGGGGATCCCAATGGAGGCACCCTGACCAAAGTCCAGACTCTCATGCAGCGGGAAGACAGCGTGCTCGTGGGCAATGGTGTACTCGGCATAGCCCCCCGTGACCGTTTTGGTAGTGAAAACCCTGTCTCCTTTCTGTTGGAAAAGACAAAGGGGCAGAAGGCGTGAGGGATGTGGGCGGCAGTGCCCTTCCCAGATGGGGGGCAGATGAGGGCACCCCGGGCACAGCACAGGGGGTGGGGAGCGCGAGCCGGGAGAGGATGGCTCTGGTCCTTGTCCTGTTTATCTTTCAAAGGCGGGGGATGAAGGCCCAAGCTTGAAGCCGAGGACAGGCTGGCCCTTTCAGTAGTGGGGGACTGGAGTGTCCAGTGACCTTCCCGGGGTGGCCCAGAGGCAGTCTCTGAACCTGGGTCATGAGGGCCAGCTCTTTCTCTACCCCCCACACCCAGAAGCACCCTCAGCCAAACGTGCCTTCCTAAGGCGCCAAGGGCTCCCTTGCTCAAAGACTGCCCAGTGGCTGAATCACAGGCAGATGCCATCCAGTCCAACTGGACCCTCCGCTGGACGCTCCGTCATGCACACAAGAGGGGCAGAATGAAGGTACTGACCTCCCTCCCCCATCTACTACCCCGGGAGTTCCCTAAACCAATGACTGATCACAGATGCCATGCCCACTGCTGGAGATACCAGGACGGGACCTGCCGCTCTGTGAGGACGGAGACTGCTTCCCTGAAGAGAGGACAGCCCCCTCAGACAGAGCGGGGCCTGCTGAAGCGCCCCCACCCCTGCCCTTCTCAGCATCACTGAGCACAGAGAGGACAGCAGAGGAAACCGAGGGTTGGACAAGGAGAGCTGTCGCTTCCCCACCAAACTTTCCATGGGTCTCTGGGAGCCCCCACCCCATCCCAGCCACACCAACCCGCGCCCAGCCCCCCTCAGGGCCCCCCCCCTGCCAGAAAGCTCTGGAGGGCAAGAGTGGCCAGTCTGTGCTTTGGCGCGGGCCCCATAAGTGGCTGGCGGGGGGGCCTCTGAGCTGTGCCCAGGGGCGTGAGGCTGTCCCTATCTAGCACTGGGATACCCTGGCTGGACAAGGGGAGTCTTGGGAAACCGAGGGGGGCAAAGGCATCTGGAGAAAACGAAACGGAGGAAACGCACAGGCCGCTACCTTCAAGTTCCCCACGTGCTTCCCCACGGCTTCCACAACCCCTGCCACGTCTGTGCCAGGCGTGTACGGCAGAGTTGGGGTGCGGCTGTAGGTCCCAGAGCGGATGTAAGTCTCCACTGGGTTGACCCCACACGCGTGGACTTTGATCAGGACCTGCGGGGCAGCAGAGAGCCTTCATCCAGGGCGGTGATGTGGACACGACCACCTCCACACCAGAACCGTAAATCGGCGGTGTGGCTTCAGAAACCACCGCGGGCAGGACCGAACCACAGGCCTCACCCAGCTCCCAAGTCCTCCAGTGGGGGGAGCTGTGAGGGAGCAGCCCCAGCCCCTCCTTGGTGACCAGGGGCGAAGGCCTCTGCTCCCTGGTGATGGGGGTGGGGAGGGTCTCTGCTCCCTGGTGATCAAGGGTGAGGATCTCTGCTCCCCAGTGACTATGGGGTGAGGGTATCTGCTTCCTGGTGACTATGGGGTGAGGGTCTTTGCTCCCCGTTGACTATGGGGTGAAGGTCTCTGCTCCCCGGTGACTATGGGGTGAGGGTCTCTGCTCTCTGGTGATCGGGGGGATCTCTGCTCCCCTGTACAGCTCCAGCCCCTCCCTGGTGACCAGGGGCGAAGGCCTCTGCTCCCTGGTGATGGGGGGGAGGGTCTCTGCTCCCTGGTGACCAAGGGGTAAGGGTCTCTGCTCCCTGGTGACTATGGGGTGAGGGTCTCTGCTTCCTGGTGACGATGGGGTGAGGGTCTCTGCTCCCCAGTGACTATGGGGGGAGGGTCTCTGCTCTTGGTGATGGGGGGGAGGGTCTCTGCTCTCTGGTGCAGCCCCAGCCGCTCCCTGGTGACTGGAGGCTCTGGGCTCCTGGCTCTCTCCCCCTGCCCGGATGGCCTCTAACATCTTACCTGATTCTCCTCTGGCTCAGGCACGGGGATGTCCTTCTGCAGCTTCAGCACATCTGGCCCGCCAAACTCAAAGACCCGAATGGCCCTCATCACCTTGTTCCGGGAGGCCATGGTGGTCTTGGGGGAGAGTCCACAGTCAGACGCTGTGTCCTGTGCCCAAGCCCCTCTGGGAGGGGCTCATCACTTCAAGCACAGATGCCCATCAGCTCCTACGCCTCCCCCTACAAAGCCCTGGGCTATAAGGGAGGACCCTTAGGGTGAGGCAATGACCTCCTCTGGAAAGCAGCCAGGCAGGATGAGAAGAGCCTGGAGGGGCAGGAAGCCCTGCCAGGCCAGCCCATCTTCAGGCTGTGCTGGACTTGGGGCTGAGGGCATGTGCAAACATAAGGTGCCACTGAATACAATGACCACAAGCATCCCTCCCCTGCCCTGGCACCCTGGTCCTGGGAGGGAGGGGTTCCTAGGAGCCCTACTTTACAGATGGGGACACTGAGGCCCAGACCACTCAAGTAACCCGAGCAGGGTCACCCCACGAGAGCGTATCTGGGGCCAGACTGGACCTGGCCTCTTCCTGGCTCCAGGTCCTGCCCCGGCCTTGGTCCCTCCATGACCCTCCATGTTCTCCTTGTCCTACAGGGGGCAGGGATGTGAGCCCCCCGCCCCTGGGGCCTCATCTCCTGCCGAGCCTGCGGCACAATGGGACCTGGTCACCAGGCCCAC
>NW_027185851.1:0-32849 GCF_028583685.1 Petaurus breviceps papuanus | reverse complement strand
GTTGTTGAGAGTCCCCCGGCTTTGAAAAACCCAGAATGTGGAAACCCAGATGTTGACTGGGTATGGATGTAATGGTTGGACAGTTTGGAAATCTGTCTACTTGATGTTTCTGTCTTGATAATTATGCCTGTATACTTTGAGGTTCAGGGTGCTGACCTTTTCTCCTGAACAAGGTAAACAATATATGTCTGACTGATTAAAGTAAGCTTGTTAACCCATTTTGAGTTGCTTTCCTTTAACAAAGCAGATCCAAGAACCTGTGGTAGCTGCAAACCCTGAGGACGCTTGGGGTGCTTGCTGCTACAGTCACCTGGGATGTGAGAAAGGCATCTCACTGAATCTTATTAATTTCCACTTTCACAACTTAAAACAACTGTCCACGGGGGAGTGAAAATGACCTGCCATTTTGGGATTTCTGTTAATAATATGAAAGCATCAAATACCTGCCCAGAGCTCTGAGGTTATGTGAGGGGCCAATGGTGAGGCCATTATACAGACGGTGGCCAAAGCATCCTCGAATTCTGGACTGTGTAGAACGACTTTTTGAGAAGTTTGCTACGGAAGAAAAGGAAAAAAATGATAATACCCCCAAGGCATAAAAGCTTACGGATATATTCTACAGTGATGTGGGGATAATGAGCAAAAAATTCAGCTTTCCATCTTTTCCCACTGTGTGACAAATCTTTATCCATCTACCATGTGTACTTTAGAGAACTCTTAGGTGTTCTCAGACATTGACATCCTGTGACCCCTCTGGGCCTGCTACCAAAAGCAAACGAAGAAACAAACAGACCACTCAGCTTTCCCTAATATCATCTGCTCATTTCAGAAATAATTGGGTTTACACCTGAGGCATAAAACTGGGAACAGAGAGGAGAGAAATGAGAACACAGCAAGTGGGCCAGGATGCAGTGTGGGACATACAGGGGAGGGGCAGCCAGGAAGAAGGTGAGATGGGAGCTGGCAATATAGTCTGAGGGGAGGGGCAGTGCTCACAAGTCACACCCAGCTCAGCATTTCTCCTGACCCACTTAGGATGCCTCCGAGATCTCCCCAGGGATTAAAATAATTAGAGTACTTTGGCCAAACTTAAAAGCTGCATGAAGCACAATGCTCTATTTTGTATGTAAAAGGTGAAAAGAAAACTACATCGAGGGGTCTATTCCCTTGTGTGAGGTGCAGAAGAGACTCTGACAGGGGCTCTGAAGAGATATGGCCATTTTCCTGAGAAATGTGAAGGAGCACTGACCTTCACAGGCAGAGCCAGGCTCACTGCTACAAAGACTGATTTCAGACACAGATCCTCTCTGATCCAGTCAAATTCTAAAAATACGGAGTATCAGTGAGGACAGCTAAGACTGTGTGTGCATTGTGACCCCACACAGGCCCCACGGCCCCCTCTCTTCAACCCCAGCTCAATTTCCTGATCTGTAAAATGAAAAAGCTGGATCAGATCATGCTTCAGGACTCTCCAACCTAAAAAATGTTCAATTCCATGACTAAGTTGAGGTTTTATATATGTATATGTGTATGTATATATATATTTATGTATACACATATTTTTAAAAGCTAGAAATTTATTTTTATAAATTATTCAACAATATAGTTAATTCTAATTCTGTTTAAGTATTTTTTCATCATTTCTCTTTTCTTTTCACACTAAAAGCATTCAGAGTTTGCTATGTCACACATGGTTGGCTAGATGTCGGATGCTTGTTGAATTTGCTACGAGTTAGAAAAGTCAGAAAACTTACCGAGAGTGCATTACTGAGTGCCATCAGGTGTGAAACCACAGAATTCAGTAAGAAATCTTCTGTGAAATGGGTAGTAACCTAGAGGTGAGAGGAATCCACTTTCAATAAAATTACTTTTTATGTCATAATAGAATTATTTCAAAACTTGAAGGATTCGAGGCTTCATCACTATGTATGTTCCCTCCCCTTACATGGATTTCAAACCCTGCTGATTATACAGAAATGTTGAATTAGATGAGTATCATCTTTGATGATATGAATCAATGCTGTGATTCTCTAACCAACAATTAGTCACTTCCTGACACTGTGCTACCCTCTCCTGCACCTTCAAACACGTCTGGTCTGATTCCTTGTGTATCTCTGTGCCTGGAGACCACTGCTTTCCTTCCAGGCCCAGATGGGATGTTGAGACCCCTCCCCAAAGTTTCCATGCCATTCTGAGCTCTCTTTTATTGAGTCCATTTTAATTTAGATAGTATCTGTTTATATACATGCTGATGCTTTAAATAGACGGTCAGTTCTCTGAATGTAAGAACTTCATCCCTTTTCATCTTCCCCAGTATCTAGCGTGGCTATGCGTACATAACACCATCTTAACAAAACTTTGCTGAATGAATGTACACACATGATCTTGAATAATTAACACAGACGTTGCTAAAGAGAATGCCTGACAGTACAAAGAAGTGTCTTTAATGAAGGTTCAGAACTCAGGTGTGGCGGGTGTCTTAACCAAATGGGGGTCCTTCTTCCCTAGCTCTTTCTGACATGTTGTGATAACTGCAGAGCACTCATATACACATATGTAATTAGTGCACACGTGAATATTTCAACACATCAGTGCTTTAAGGGTCAATAATGTCATGAGGACAAGCCCTAAATGGGTCAAACCCTCTCTATCACAGGAGAAAAAAAAGTCACACCCTTCCCCTCCGCCCCCAGGTCAGCCTGGTGATGAGACCCCTTGGACAACAGACAATCCACATCCACAACCAGGTCAGGGCTCGAAATCCTTCCAGCCTGGCAGCGTGTGTCAGAGGCTAGTGGAGGCTTTCTACTTTGGGGGAGGTTCTTGGCGTCTAAGTATTCTTATATTGTTTTGTGATCAGCTGCTTCCTTTATTAGACCTCAGACTTTCTGAAGGTAGCCTATCCTCTGTAACACTTAATACAGCGTTACTCAATGACAAAGTGCTTAGTATACGGCAAGTACTCCTCTAGGTACAAAAAATGAGACAGTTTCTGTCCTCAAGAACCTTATATTCTACTTCTAACATGTATGAAGATAAGTACATGGAATGTCACTTGAGGAGAGAAAGGGCACTAGCATATGGAGAGATCATGAGAGGCCACACTGAATCGGGGCCACTCAGGATGCTCCTTGGAGAAAGATAAGAATTTTGCATGAGGAGGGAGCTCAGTCTGATTACAATCTGGATTAATGCATGGAGGTGGGAGAGGGAAGGGTGAGTCAGGAGAAGAGCTCATAAGTAATCCAGTTTGGCTAGAGGGTAGACTGTAGGAAGAAGAGATAATGTCAGGAAGGGCACCCAAAAATAACTAATATGGCAGACTAACTAGAGAGCAAGAACTCTCGGAACCATACTTTGGATGGCTCAAAGAAGTTGTTTAAAAATATATAATAATCAACAACAAAGACGTGGTGGGTGGTCAGCTAGATGTTCCTTAACAGAAACCCTCGGTTAGATGCCTTTAATCCACACAGTATAAAAGACTGAGGAGAAGGCTAAGATCATTTTTTACCTAAGAAACATGGAATCAAAACAAGAGGAATAATAAAATTGAATGAATATAAGTCTTTTTTTTTTCTGCTCATTTTTACCTTTAGAAGAAAAATGAGCATGTGACACCTTTTAAAAAATTCAAGATTGCAAAATTCACTAAAACGTCACAATCCACTGAATTAAGTAATTAAAAATCTTGGGGCACAGAAAATAAATATTTAATGATAAAATAATTGCTCAAGCATCCCTCAAGTTATTAAATTCATTCAGTAAATTATTAAAAACCTTTCACTGAACATTAAAAAAAAAAAAAAAAATTTGGGAAGAATCATTAAAAAAAGAGCCACCCTTGAAAACAGGGCCATTTTAGGTTAGGAAGGAGAAATGTTTCCATGTTGATACAATCATATATTTGGGCCCAAGTAAATGAAAAATTGGTTGAACTTAAAGGCTTGAGTCAGCATATCTACAAACCAATTTTCATCTTTTTCCACTCAAATTTGATGACAGAGGAATTTTGGGTATGGGCTAGATGCCCAGCAAGGAAACATCTATAGAATTTTCAAGTTCTTTCTTCCAAGGATTTGTAACATTTTTTCTTTTCGTTCTCAAAAGCAGCTGAATGTCATAATACTGTTAAAAAAAACCATCTGGTTAAAATGGTAACTGAATCTACCCCTATATTTCTTTTTTACGTAGAAAATGGGTATTATCATCTCCATTGCCAAAAAGTAATAGCTGGACTTTGAAGTTACTTACCTGCAAAAGTGAGCTCTGTCACAGGACTCACAAGAGTCATGACCCAGTGGAAAGACTGCTAGGTTTGGGGTCAGAAAAACTGGGTTCAAGTTCCTCACCTTCTCAGAATCTCAGTGTCTTTATCTGAAGACTGAGGGGGGCTGGATGAGAGCGTCACTAAGGTCCTTTCTAGCTCAAGCAGCCCAGGACTGACCATAGGTCTAGAAAAGGAAGGGCTCTCAGAGGCCATCTAGGCCCAGCTCCTTATTAGGGGCTTGTCTAAGGTTACCCAGGGAGTGCTGGAGATGGGAAAACATCTCATGATTTTGCATAATTTTATTAGTTTGAGGATTTCTGGTTTCTTTGGGGACAGTCCTCTCACTCCCAATGAAGAGCACTGCCTTTCTATATTTTAAGAGATCATCCTTACGAGTTGCTAGGTCTCCATAATCTGTTACTTGGCTGCTAACTTGGTTATAAACCTATGATTTGAGCTAGACTGGTTCTTGGATCAAAAGCACTGTCTCTTGCTGGGTGGTTACTTGAAGCCTTCATGAATTAGGAAGATCTACCTAAGCTCATTGGGATCCACAGACATGGCAGCCCTTGAAAACACAGGGTCGTTTCTACTTTTCAGTCAGATCTGTGATTGTATTGGTATAGGGAAGGCCTAGAGAAATAGAGAATTCTCTAACAGGCATCACCAATTCTGAAACTGAGAGTCTCAGGGAGTTGCCTGTGGGCATGGAATAGTAAAGTGACCCCCCACCAGGGTCATCCAGCTGGTGTGAGTCAGGAGATGGGATGTGACCCCAGTTCTTGTTCGGGCTCTAACCACTACACCACGATGCCTCTCTGAAATATGACTTTTGTGGCAGTATTAACATAATGAGATTGCAATTCATTGTTTAGGTTAGCTGTGTGTTTGTTTTTGTAACAAGGAAGCTGCATTTGTCTAAATTACAATTGAGAGACAAATGTTCCAAGACCTGGAGCCTCACTCCTGAAAGGCAACTTTAATGTATTTTCTCCCCAGGACATTCCCTCCTGATGATGTGTGTTGTGGGGACCCAAGCTGCTACACAACAACTATGGACAAGGTCTAGACTGCCACAATAAGAAGGCACTGCAGATAGGGGCACAAGGTGGAATCAAGACTGCTCTAAGTCATGGTCCTGGAGGGAAGCCGAGGTCTGGGCAAGAAGACTACAGAAATCAGACAGGGCTAAGCAGTGGCACTGTCCTCTGGGCCCGCGAGGGCTCCCGGTTTCTGACCTGGGAGACGATGGAGTTCCTGTAGTCCCCAAGGTTCCTGGCTTCCACCTGCTCCTCATGGTTCAGTAAGTGAGGGTCGGGCACCTGGTCAGAAGCCCTGGCCTCGATGAATCTGGTTGTCACAGACCAGAGGCGCTGCTGCCACCTCAGCACCCCGGGGAGAGCATCAGCTGAGGATAGTGCCAGGAAACGGGAAAGAACAGAAAATATTTGGTTAATTTAAAAACAAGCAGAAAGAGTGAGGCTGTCTTCTCTCCTACCCACCGGCTATCAGATGTGTTCCCCCTGTGCTGTGAGGGAGGTGGCAGATCAACAGCTGCACCTGTTTCACAGCACAGAGACAGGAGGATCAAAGGCCACAGCTCACTCAGGACTGAGGCTAATTAGAGCAACCTGGACAACTGGTCCTTCCATTCACATACAATACCCACTGGAGAAGGGACAGAGAAATGACAATGAGGTTCATTTTTAGCCAGCACTCAAACTTAAGGTGTGGACTATGTACAACAAGTCCCAGTCCTTCTCTTTGCTTACTTACAAAGCCACAGAGACATCAATCATTAAGGGACATTGGAGATCACAGAGCTGGCTCCCTTCGTCTTTATGAATAAAGAAAGTGAGGCCTGGAAAGGTTTAGTGACTTGCCTAGGGTCTTCCATCCTCCCATTACCATTTCTTGGGCAAGTCTACCTCTGGACTCAGATCATACAGCTGGTAATGACAGAATGAGAGGCTCTTATGTAATCTATTCAGGGACAAAACAATCCTAAGATAATTATTCCTGTCATGTCATTTCTAATGTCAAGGACCTGAGGGATGATAGATTTCTTCTGAGGGTGATCTGGAAGCTGGCCTGGGACAAGCTCCCCTTCCTAAGTTCTTGAGGCTTAAGGTAAACCAGGTTTGGGGCAGATTTCTCAGGTCCCTTCTGGAAGGGAATGGACTCTTTGGACTGAAGCAGCCCTATGGCAAATGTTGAATAAAATCAGCTCATAGGACTGGGTATGGGGCAGACAGGTCTTGGCCTCATGAGATGCTGGACTTTCTTCATTCTTGTTACTCTCAAAGATTAGCTTCGTTCAGCCTCCTTCATGGCCTGAAGCAGGCTTCCCTAAACAAGTACAGGAGTGAGCGGCAGGATGCCTTACTTTTCACATTCCACAGGAGATCTTTCTCTGGAGGGGCCGCAAAGAGGACGTACAATCGCACAGTGTCAATTCCATACTGCTTCACCACTTCCTCGGGATCGATGCCATTGTACTTGGATTTACTCATTTTTTCCCACGTCACTTCTAACTTTTCTTTGGTTTTTGCATGAACAGGTTCTTCACCTAGAGAGAAGAATTATAATATTATCTGGAATAAAGAACTCAGTGAAACCAACATACAAAAGTGATCACTGGATGTGTGACAAGCAAAAGTGTCCATTTCAACAGCCCTTACCGTTTGTATGATACATGTCCTAAAGCCTTTCTCAGTGTGTTATACTATGAAAAGGGTTCCTTTTCAAATAAAATCCACCCCACTCCACTCTCATTTTCTTCAGGAGCCATAGTGTTGCAGGGGATTAATAGCTATAAAGAACCTTATAGAAGATATCATCTACATGGCTCATTTCATGAATGAAGAGACACAAGACCACACAGCCAGTACATATGTGGTAGAGGTGGGAACAAGGACAAGATGTAGAAGCAGAGAATGCGAGAGGTGAGAGGGACTTTGGAGAATCATCCAGTCCCATCCCCTCATTTTAGAGAGAAGGAAAATGGTGCCCAGAGAGAGGAAATGGTTTGTCCCAAATAAGACAAGGGCAGTCATTGCAATATGAAAGTGTATTGTATTTGCTCTCTCTTTAATAGCAAAACAGTCATTTCCTTTGTGTTCACTTTAAATGATGATTTCATGTTCATTGGAATGACTAAGGAAAAGTGCAGGAAAGAATACATTAGTATTTGTTTTCTAAGTCTCTCTGTTCTGGATTTAGGGCAAGCATTCAGCCATACCCTGATCTTTCCACCTGAAGTGCTGTCAATAAAAATTCCTTGAGGCAGAGAGAATGGTAAGGAGTGAAGGGAAAACAGCTGTATGGGAGAAGAAGAAAGGAGACAGGAGCTTGGTCAGGGCCCTGGGGACCTAAGGGAAGTTTATGCTGCAGCTTGTCTGGGGCCTGCTAATTGCCTTAAAGAAGTGCTAGATTCAGATTTTCTGAGGCTCTAAGGAACATAAAGACCTGTTAGGAGCCCTTGATCTCCTGAAGGTAGCAGTGTGGGACCTCTCGGTTCAGTTCTGCCATGGCCTGTACAAAACGAGGCAACCTCTGGGCTGTCCAACATTATTTGAGGATGATGTTCTCCGGGCAGTGCTACTTGTGCTGGCCAGACGCAGCTCAGGAAAACAATAAAATCGTGCTGAATCAATGCTGGTGCTATTTGATGACAAATACGTCATTCCCTCTGAGAACAGGGATCGTGACATTCTTTGTCCTTGTACCCATCATCCCAAGCACAGTGCCTGGCACACAGCAGGGGCTTCCTGAATGACTGTTGATTTTGATGACAGTTTCAGAACTGGAAATGCCTGTAGGGCATTTCAATCCAAGCCCCACAAGGAGAAGTGGTTTTAGGGAGGTTGAGTGAGCTCCCCTTGGCCACACAATGAGTCAATCTCTAGTCAAGGGATGGCAAGGCCAATGTGTTTTGGTCCTAGATTTGTCAGGTAGCCATGACTTGTAGCACCCCTTCTTCTCTAAGCCAGCCTCGGGCTTTCTGGCCGCACCTGTACCACATTTCCATATTGTTTCTTACCAGTGAGATCAATTTCCTCTCTCTTCAGATACTGGCCAGATGGTAGACGGAAGGTCTGCCCTTTGATAAGGCCTTGAACCAGCAGCTTATGAAAAGGTTCTCTGAGCAAAGATAAAAGGAAAAGGAAACAAATATTCAAACAACAACAAAACAGACGTGAGCTTTCTGAAACAAAGACAAGTACACACTGATAATACCTGGAGGTGAATGACTGGCCCTGAAAAACCTATAATAATCACACTTGTGATGGAAGGGCCCCCCCGCACTGCACAGAGGCAAAGAGAACACGGTCAAATGAGCTAGCGTTTATTGAGTGCCATCTCTTAGAAGCAGCGTGGTGCTGTGGAGATTCCCACCGGGAACCTGGATTCAAATCTTACCTCTGCTTCTTACAACCTGTGTGACCTTGGGCAAGCTACTTACTTCCCCATTGGATCTCAGTTTCCCCTTTTTTAAAATAAGGGGTTTAATTAGATGCCCCTCAGATACCTTCCAAATAAATTCCTGCGTGTCTAGTCAGGGACTAGGCATTGTGGAGGTCCCAAAGAAGGGTCCAAAGCCATGCCTTGGCCTTAAGCAGCTCTCACCAGCTTGCTCCCTGCTATTTTAGGACACATTTCTATCTATTAAAAGCAAATAACAAAGTATACACTTTTCCTATTATAACTAATGTTAACAGCTACTCCATAACTATTTTAATTAAGTATATTCTTTCGGACGGCAAGCCCAATCAATTTAGCTTTGAAATATTTCTGAATATACTGCTTTAAGTTACTTTGCAAAGAAAAGACATTCACTGAGAATATGTACATAATTCACACCTTTTAAAAAAAGATAACAAAGAATCGCCAGGCTTGAACAAGACAGAACTATGTTTAGATCTTAAAGATGACCAGCTGCTTTGATGGAGCAATGCCCACAGTTCTGACATCCATCTGGAAGAGAGTACCTTTCAATGTGCAAACCCAGTTCCTTTCCTTGACGCAGGTCACTAACTAGGATGGTTTTTACCGAAAGACGCTAAAACAACCTCAGAGACCCAACCTGCAGATAAACAACTTCCAAGGACGGAATCCAAGGAAATTTCATGGCCAGTTTAACATGCATCTCATCTTGCTTTACAATGCCACTTAATTTGGACATGTTGTAATTAGGAACAAGTAATGGGTCTGAATGACCTGTCAACTGTCACTGTTCCTTTAATTCCAGTGATGAGAAAAGAGGCAATTAAAGATGAAACTTTTTACTGGAGTATTGGGGAAAAAAGAAAGGTGTCAGAAGGGGGAAGGGGAGAGTCACCCAGACAAAAACCACTGATCTCTTGGCATTTTTGAGCCAGTCCCTCCTCAACACTGCTAACAAGTGATCTTTTCCAGGCTCTATGGCAGGCCTCCTTATTTCCTTGACCTTTTTTCGGGTGGTGGGGAGGGAATGTGGAGTTGGGAGAAAGGAATTATAGCAGTGAATGGAATACTGATGCAAATACATCACTCACTTGAATAATTTCTTCTGCTTGCTGCCAGATCCTCCAGGTTCTGCCTCCCTTTTTCTCTTCCTCCCTCCCTCCCTCCCTCCCGTGACACCTCCCTCCTGGTGACAGAGTTGAAAAAGAGGAAAGTATTAATTTTTGGCAGAATGACTGCTCCATTAGTGATCCCACCCAATCCCCCAGGAAAAATTTCAGAAAGGGTACCTATGTGAAATGAAAGGGGACTTCCCTGATGGGAAGTGGCCGGAGTCCTGCCTTTCATGATGCCAAGGGGTCTTGATACCCGAGGTTAAAGTGAACTGTCCTAAACCAGATTAGGGAAGACATAACAACTGTCTTCAGAGGCACCAGGCAGTATTTCAGTGGCGCAGTTTTCAGATTATAGAAGCTGGGCTGTTCTTGTTTGGCTTTCTGAATCAGCAGAGCCCTAAAATGATTTGAGCTGGGCTTGGATGAAAGCCCTACATAAATGGCATGAATCAATTTATTCAACAATTCAAACAGCATTCAGCAGCACGTATTAGCACCTTCCATCTGCCAGGCACTGGAGGAACAAAGACAAAAGTCCACAGTCCTTGCTCTGAAAGAGCTTACGTTTTAGTGCCCGGAGAGAGCAGGTACAAAGGAAATTAAGTATGAAATCACTTCTGGAGGGGAGGACACTAGTATATGGGGTGAGCTGGACAGACTTCCTGCAGGAGGTGACACGTGAGCTGAGCTTTGACACAAGCCAGGGAGGCTAAGAAGTGAAGGTGAGGAGGGAGAGCATCCAGGTGCTAGGGATGGATGACCTGTGCAAAGGCTCAGGGATGGAGGACAGAACAGCATTTTTGGCTGGAATGTATTGTGAGTGGAGGAGGGCAATGGGCAACAAGCCTGGAGACGTAGGCTGGAACAAGTCAATCAACAAGGACTCCCTTGCAAACACAGCTAAAAACTGGGATTTCCAAAGAAAAAGCAAAGCCATCTAAATCTCTCAATGGGCTTTCATTGTAACGGGGGAGACAACATACACACAAATTGATAGATACAAGATCATTAATGGTAAAGAAAGGCAAAGTATAACAACTCTGAAGTTCTATTTCATACCCATCAAACCGACAAAGATGACAAGGGAGGAAAACAGCTATTTGAGAAAACAGGCTCAATGATGTCCTGCTGGTAGAGGTGTGTGACCTGGTTCAATCATTTTGGAAAATAATTTTGGGACTATATCCCAAAGTCACGGAATTTCAGCCTAGGCAAGAAGGAAATCAAGGAGAGAGGGAAGGCCTCAGAAATGGAAAAGTATTTATAGCAGCGTTTTTTGTAGTAGCAAAAAACTGGAAACAAAATAGATGTCCATCAATTGGGGAACGACTGAACAATATGGCGCCCTGTGAATGTAACAGAACATTTCTGCATCACAGGAAATGATAAGTATGATAGATTCAGATACAGAGGAGGCTTGTATGAACTGAGAGTAAGTGAAATAAGCAGAATAATTTATGTGATGACAACAATATAAAGGAAAACAACTCTGAAAGACTTCAGAATTCTGATCAAAGTAGCAAACAATAGTGATTTCAAGGGATGGATAATGAAACATACCTCCCACATTTTGACAGAGAGGTGCAGAAGGAGATCTGTGTTCTCAGATGTCTGGTGTGCTGATTTGTTTGGCTGGATCATATGAAATTTTATATGGAGGGGCTTCTAATCAGTGGTGGTTAATGGGTAGCAATAAATGCAAATGCAAGTGGTATTTATAAAACAGGTTTTTAAAATGCAAAGAAAACAAAAAAAACGGCAGAAGAGAACAAAAAGCAAGAGCAGCTACGGAACCACTCAGGTGCACACATAAACACAGAATCTTCTCAGTGTTCAACAGAGTGCATGGCACACAGAGGTATTTAAAATACACACATATGTATGTATGTCTATATATACGCACACACATATACATACACAACATATTCTCCCTCAAAAAATTATTGTATATACTAGAAATTCAAGGTTTCTTATATAAGCCTTTCTTGTACTTCTTTGTATACTGAAATGTCTGTTTGCTGATGATTGTTAAATTCAGAATAAAAAGAATTTTAAAAATTACATAAAGCAGTGTTTAGGTGCAGGGCAGGGGGGTTCTATAGGGGAAAAATTACAAACCAAGAAATTTGAATTTTCTCCTAGACCCAGAGGGAGTCACTGGAGCTTCTTATGCAGGTAATGACGTGGTTAGATGGTACTTTTTGAGAAAATCAATGTGTTGTCTGTGTGGAAGATGGATTGGACTGGGGAGAGGCTGGGGGCAGGGAGCCGAGGAGTGAGGCTATTGTACTAGTCCAGACAGGGTGATGTGAACAGAGACAAGGGGAGGGAGAACAGATACATTATGAGGTAGAAACAAGATTAATGGGAGAGGGTAAACAAAGGAGAAGAAAGAGCTGAGAATGATTTCCTGAGGTTGCAAACATGAAAGCACCTGGATGATGGCTGTGCTGACATAGCTGTCATTCAGAGAATACTAGCTTAAGCTAGATGTCTAAAATAGGATATTAAAATTCACATCATGTCATTTCAAACAATGACAACAGTATTAATGTTGCTCATGGACGTCAACATCTGACCTGCTCATTTATAAAGCTTGTGACACTCTCACATCTAAGAAACTTTAAGATGGCCTGATTTCTTCTTCTTCTTTTAAATAAACCTCAATATAGATTGCAGAAAAGGAACAATGTGTGTAACTCTAAGCAGCCAGTCTTTGAATCTCAGGCTTTTGGAGATGGAAGGGACTTCAAGAGTCCATTTAGCTTGGCCCCTTCCCTAAACAGGATCAAAGGGACCCTGGCTTATTTCATTTTTAAGGTGGGATTGTTTATGTTCCCTTTTAATATGCACACGCATGCTTTGCAGCCCAACAAAAGATGCTTGTTTGGGTTCCTTCTGCTGAATCTATCTTCCATTCTTTCTAACTGGTCCCTCGAGGTCACTGGCTTATTTAGTGTTGAAAATGCAGCACAGTCAGCGCACTATGTGATAGCCCCTACCCCAACCAACCTTCAGGAGTTCTGTCAATATTTAGAGTGTTCCACTGCCAATTAGTTTGGGAAACTCTGCTCCACTTCATTCGGAACAAATAAATGGGTTTTCTCTTCTTTACTTTTTTCTTTTTTACCAGCTAGCCAACGGCATAGAAAATAAGCCTTAAAAGAGACTTCATTGATTCTGAAAATTTTAATAAAACTTCCCTTTCCCTTTCCAGACAGCTCGCCTCCTGTTCTGATCAGAGCTACTTACTGGTTTGTGGAAAACTTTTCATGGTGAGCAGGCCATTAACTGTAAGAGTTGTGCCAACTGAAGGTCAATTTCTTTCTTTAAAAAGGAAAATGCCCCCATACGGTGCACTTCGGTTCTACAAATTACACCTCTGAAAGCACTTGTAAACTAAAGAATTAAATGCAAAAGGTGACAAGGATCCATCTTTGAAGCCACTGTTTTGTCTGCTGAAGAAATGGAAATCCAAGACTCTCCGACTGCTTAGACTCTGGCCTTTGTTCTTACTGAAGTACCATAAGTAATGTGATGGTCTTGCGAAGGACTGCAGGGAAGGGCAGGAGATGCTGGCCCAAGAGTAGCCTCCCACCACGTCGATCATCCTGGGAAGGGCTACCCTCTTCCTTGCCAGCTATTTTTACTGGGAGACAAGTTTCCACTAGCTAACTCTGGGGATCTTTGAACATAAAGCACATAATTAAAATTCTTTGCCGACATAGATTTTTGGTTCTGGTGTGGCAAGACAAAATACATTTGTTTTTTTCAAAGTAACATAACAAGTAATAGAATAAAAAACCAACAGAAGACAATCAGGGATACTACAAGTGTTTCTCATCTCCCTGGAACAAGGAGAGATAGATGAGCAGTCTAAGTGGACTTCATAGGTCAGTAATTTTGGGGGGTGGGGTAGGGTGGAGGGCATGGGTGGGTAGAAAATCCAAGCAGTCAAAACTAAAAGTTAGAAAAATCTGTTTTGGCCCTAAGCTCACTGGCCAAGTGCAAATGTAAACTTTCTGCTCCTAGCTAAGCCCACTTCCATTTATTGTTATTGCTAGGCCTGCAGGACAGAAAACATCTGCCAGTGGCACATGTATTTGCAGTTAAAAATAGAGATTATGAAACGTCAGTGAAAAAGCAATATAAAATACTGAATTGTGTTAGGACCTGTGACTTGATTTTCCTTCTAGACCTGGGTGGGCAGCTGATTGAATTTCTGGTCCAAGGGTTAAGGTCTCCCTAGAACACGTTTACTGAATATCATGTCAGAACGAGGTTAGCGATTCACCTGAACACTTATTTCATGGTGTGCCATTAGTAGGCACAAAACTGAAGTTGTCCTTAAAGAAAAGCTGCTAAAAATGTCCACAGCAACCTGGGTATCATGAAGTACACTGCAAAAAGCAGTTCATGGCCCTCCCAAGCGCCCACCACAGAACCAGACAACTCTAGGTGCCTGTGTGTTGTCATTTTTATTGGAAACACCTCCTACTTAATGGGATCACAGATTTAGAGGCAGAAAGACTGTGAGTGGTCATCATGTCCAATTCTCTTATTTTCTAGATGAGAAAACTGAAATCCAGGGAGATCAAGACTGCCCAAGTCATGCTGGTAGCAAACTTGGCAGGGCTGAGTTCTTAAAACATGGTCTTCTGACTCCAGGCTCAGGGGTATTTTCATTCCACTATGTATCATCTGAAAAAACCTTGACTGTGCTTTTAGAATACGTTTAAAGCCTTCTGCTGCACAGCTGTGCAAGCTCTTTTGGGGAAGGATTTCTGGGCTCCTATTTGTTGTTGTTCACCCAGTGACCCCATCTAGAGTTTTCTTGACAAAGAGGGGTTTGCCATTTCCTTCTCCAGCTCATTTTACAGATGAGGAAACTGAGGCAAACAGGTTAAGTGACTTGCCCAGGGTCACATAATTAGCAAGTGTCTGAGGCTGGATTTGAACTCAGGTCTTCCTGACTCCAAGCCCAGTGTTCTATGCACAACTCTATCAGAGGAAAGGTTTATAAAGACAGCACAGAATACGGGGAAGAATGTTGGATTTGCTCCTTAGCATTTGTGTGACCTTGGGCTAGTCCCTTAACATCTCTGAGCCTGTTTTCTCACCTGCATAGTAAGGGGCTGCCATCAGTGAATTGTAAGGCTTCTTTTTGCTCTAAAACCCACCATCGCACAATTATTATTGGATTCACAGTAGCTTTCTGTCATCGTGCCATTCTGTGAATGGTCGGAGGCAGCTAGAGGAGCTCTAAGGAAGGTTCTAAGTTTGATATTAAGGTTTCTAATAACAGGCCAGCAACTCTTCCATGGCAGCTATCTCCACAGAAATAAAGGGCTATCCTTGTCATTCTTGTACATGACAGGGAAGAGAGCTGAGAGCAGGAAGCTGGGGTGCTGCCTTTCTTAGGCCACAGCCATTCTTCCTGTGGTAGATGCCGGAACAGAAAGCACTGGCTGCCCACTGCTGGGAAGGAAGTGCTGAAGACTTTAACTCCAGGTGAAACCGCAGACCCAGAAAGCTAAGCCCTCTCGGAGTGTTGTGGATCTCTGCAAGAAGGTCAAGGACCCAAACACTGTTCTCTTTCAAGGAGTAGAGAGAAAAGAGAGCAGGAAGGGGAAAATCCTGAGGGTAAAGAATAAGTAAGAAAGGTACCAAGTTATGCCCAGGTGCTGTTTTCTTGAAAAGTGTGCATGACATATTTTTAACACGATTCATAGGGATACTAAGTTCTGCTAATTCTGAAAAGAGCGATTTTTCTATTTCAAATACTTTTGTGTCCAGATCGGATTTTATCGACTTGGGCAACTCCAGATCAGCACAATTTAAGCATTTTTAAATTAAATTAAATTTTTTTTTTTTTTATAATTTAAGCATTTTAGAGTTGAGTACAATGATTTGCCCACAGACCCACAGCTAGTATGGGTTAGGGGCAGGACTTGTCTTGCTGAGCCCAAGGCCAGCTACTACTCATGGTCCCACGGTGCTTTTAACACAGAGCCATGTTTCTGTTCTGACACACAGGCCAATTTCCATATTGGTTAACCATGTCTCTGGGTTAAGCCTGGTGGGTCAAATGACAAATCATGGCAACTACAGCCACCTGGTGGCAGCAAAGGCAAATGACAGGTTCAGTTGTTGGGACAGGGGAATCAACCCTTAAACTTGACTGTTCAAAGGGATGAAAAGAATCCCCTTCTAAACTTGACTCCCATAGGGAGTTTCCCTCATACATTTAAGGGCTTGCGTTTTTAGGTAATTATCTGAGAGAGTGACTGAAGGGCAGAGAAAATGAGAGCTGCTCCCAATTGTTAGATGAATCAGAAATGAAGATAAAAGATCCCCTGAGTCATCAGTGGGAAAAAAATGACTTCACTTACTAAAAAAAAAATCGATTTGCACATATATTTTTTAGGAACAAATCTATTGTGGGGAGGGGGCTGCACCTACATGCTGGGGGTTAACATGCTCCTTTTTTCCCCCCTCCACTGCTGGCAGTGGAGGAAAAGCTTTAAAAGCTTTTTGGAAAGTCTGACAGTCTCAAAGGATGAATACTGAATTGTGAGCCCAGGAAAGTAAGCCATTTTCATTCGCTTATGACAGATTGGCCTTTGCCAGAAACATGTTGGTTAAATAAAATGATACATTAATTTTTCTCCCAGAGGATCACTAAAACTTTGCACCGAAAACAAGTCACTTACTGTATGGAAGTGAATGATACAGCAGAAAGGGCACGGGGCCCACAGTTGGAGGACCTGGGTCAGATGTGACCACCATCATGCCCTACTTGGGCACCTCTCCCTGGGCCTCAGTTTCCTCATCTGTAAAATGAACCGGATGGCTTCTGACGGCCTGGCCCTTTCAGCTCTTGGTCTGCGATAACATGCAGTCTGTCATTTTGAAAATAAAACTTTTAGGTGTCTCTAAATGAGACATATTCCTTAAAATTGGTTGTAAGACAAATTTCTGTCTACTGAATTCCAATACAACTGAAAAAAAATACTTGCTTGGAATAAAATTGGAGTCCTAAAATGAAACAGAATAAACATACAATGAGGACTTGCTCACCAAATATTAACAAAAATCCAAATAACAAAAGGTATAAAAATATTATATCCAAACTGAAAATATCTCACTTTTTCATTCAATGAATATGAATGGAGACTGTGAGCAAGGGCCTGGGAGTCATGGCTGACATGAAAACAGGTGACATTCAGATTTTTTCAATGTGTTGACAGTTTTGTTGATTTCTTTTCTTTCTCTTTAAAAAAAGTTAGAATAAGGGATTCCTCTCGGGGTAAGGGAGGGAAGGATAGAGGGGAAATCTAGGTGATGTAAAAAGAAAGATATCGATAAAAATCTATTATCTAAAAAACAAAATGACACCTTCCCTTACCCTCAGACAGCCAGAAACTGTTTAGCTCTTTTTTGCCTGGAGCTACCTGAGTGGGGGAAGGGTCCCGGGTATTACCTGCTCTTTTAATTCAGGTCTAACACATGTTAGTCATTTTCTTCCACAATCCTCCATTTTCATCTCTTCTCTCTAATGCTATTAATCTTCTGTGATCTCAGTTAACAATATTTTTGTAACAACCGCATTAAGATTTGTTTAGGATGTTTTGTGGAGAGGAGCAGCTTGACTATGCATGTCACAGACCAATGAACAGCTATCTAATGAGGTGGGAAGTATCCCCATCCAAGATCTAGACCTGAAAAGACGGCAGAAATCATCTAGTCCCACCTCATTTGACAGATGAGAACATGGAGGCCGAGGGAGGTTCGATCCTCCTGTGCCTGTGGGCACACGGGTCAGTCAAAGAGTACCAGGTGCCAGGCCCCCACTCAAAGACTCACCATTGCTGAATTTCTGTTTTAAATTCTGCAGGTTCTGTTTTCAGATCTTTGCACAGGGGGCTGCTTTGTCCACAATGAGTACTTAGTGGTTGTTGACTTCATCAAGGTATATTTGTAGTGAATAAGATGTTAAAAACCAGAGCTGAACCTTCACTGCAGAGTTTTTAAAATGTCCAAAAGAAATATATAATAATAACACATATTTTCTTGAATCCTATTAATGGTCAGGCAAACATTGCGGGCACAGGCTAACCTGCAGCAGATTTAATTTCAGTAATCCCTCTCTTGGTTCTCCGCTTTGATTTCATTATATTCTCTTATCAGCACGGCACTAGAGGAATTTCACTGGACAATCTGGCTCCTGACTGGGGTAAAAACATACACAGAAACTACAAAGAGCCTTGCGACACGGCAAACTTCTTACTACTCTGTCTTGCAACTTAGAAACTTTAAAATGCTCAACCCACACAAGGAAAAAGAAGAAACCTGGTACTGAAATCTTTTACTAATAGTGGGGACGACACATACAAATACCAACAAAGCGGCACTTTATCATAGATTCAAAGACACAATGCCCTCATGCTGGAGCTGAAGAAACCAAGAGTCAAGAGGCAGAAGTGATTTGTGCAAGGTCACACAGGAAGTAAGTGGAGAGCCAGGACTGAAGCCCAGCTGACTCAGGTCCCCAGACTCCAAATTCACCCCTCTTTTCACTAGACAAGGAGCAATAGACCAAACTGGTGGTGCTTACCCTCAAGTGTAAAGTCTGCTTGGAAAATAGAGCTCTTCTTCCTTCTCCTTCTGCTGAGGGATGCTATTCAATTTCCCACTGACTTTCCAGACATCGAAATGCTTACCTGTGCTTGACCATTTTTTGTGCGTTACAAAAATGGCTCATGAATCTTGCATAGAACAAATGCATCACTGCATGCTCCTTTCCTCCGATGTAGAGATCCACAGGCATCCAGTAATCAGCCACGGCTTCGTTAAAGGGGCTGGGAGAAATGAGCAGAGGAGCACACGGGTGACCCTGGGGCGCGCTCATCGGGCGGGGCTAACTCAGGAAAGCATAACTCTATCTGAATATTCTTGAAATATCAAGGAATGATAAAGATATTGTTCTTTTAACCACATTTTTCTCCCAGGTAATTAATCATTTTATTAGTAATTCTAGCATTTTGTTGATGAAAGGAATGGTCACTTAGCCATATCTCTCATTCTAAACATACCTTAAGACTCAATCTTAACTAGTGTAACAGACCACCTACGCTTTAAATGACAAGACTCACTTTTTAGGCTTGGACATGGAATATCATCAGGGTAGGGAGCTTCCAGTGTGCAAACTTCCTCCAGTAATTCAGAACTGTGACCTCTCTATGCCTCCTTTTCAGAGCCAGCTGCCTGAGGGAGGTGCCTTCCACATTCTAAGGCCCCTCTAGCTGGTACCGTGTTTCCCCAATAATAAGACCTATCCCGAAAATAAGCCCTCCCCCGAAAATAAGCCCTATTGAGACTGCTACTATAGTGAAGGTGATCCCCTGCGCTACACGCTACATTACGGTACCCTCTGTATGCACCGTCCCCCTCCCCCCAGGTGAAACACACGCTGCGCTCCGAGCTGCATCCGATCAGAGCTGGAGCAGTGAGCGCGTCATCCTGTTCTTCCCCAGTGATTTGCTTATTGAATAAAGGTACATTTTTTTGTTCACATTTACCTGTTTATTAAAATTGCTGTCAATGTTCATTAAAATAAGCCCTCCCCTGAAAATAAGCCCTCTGGTGTTTTTCTGTCCAAAAAAATTAATAAGACAGTGTCTTATTATCGGGGAAACACGGTATGCCCTGCTGCACCTCAGAAATGACGGTGAGAAAAGGCTCTCCAAAATGTTTTAGGAAAAACTGTTTTGAATATCCAGGTGGGTCACTTGATCTCAGTTTTCTCATCTACAAAGTAAGTGGTAGGTGGTGTACTAAACAGAGTCAGGAGGAGCTGAGTTCAAAGGTAGCCACAGACACTTGACACTTAACTAGCTCTGTGATCTTGGGCAAGTCACTTAACCCCAATTGCCCTGCCTTGCCCCCTCCAAAAGCAAAGTAAGTGGCATGTGTGTGTGTGCGTGTGTGTGTGCATGTGTAGGAATTTGAGTCATTTTCATCTCTGACCTCTGGAGGAAGGTGACCAAGAGGGTAAAAGACCTCTAGATCATGCCACTATCATGAGGACTGACCAAAGAAGATCAGGGAGCAGGGGGTGTTTGACGACTGTCTTCAGATAGCAGAAGGTTGTCTTCTAGAAGAGGGATCACCCTAGTTCTCTTTGGCCCTAGGAAGGGAAATTAGGATTAAGAGGTGGATGTTGCAGAAGCAGATTTCAGCTCAGTGTGAAGAAAAGCTTCCTAACACCGGGAGCTGTCCAAAAGCGGAATGGGCTGCCCTAGGACTTTCCCTAGATATCTTCATGGAGAGGCCTGGTGACCACTAGGCATGCGTGCTGTGGGTGGGAAGGCTGGGCAGTTCCAGATGAGGTGTGTGCTGTACTAGACTCCCACGCTGGGACTGAGTGCTGATTGTTATAGTCATCTTCAGTTTTTATCACTGTTCCTGGATAACTGAGGCTTTTAGAGCTTCTACCATTAGAGGGCAATGTGGTTTTTACAACAGAGAAATGCAGAGATATTTAAAAAAAACCCCAAAACATTGGACATTTAAAATATGAATTTCAGTCTCATACTAAAGGACTGCTATGAAAATTATTAGCCTGTGTGCTGCCTACTGAATGTAATTATGCCTTTTCAGGGTGAACTGTCAAAAGATAATTTGATGACTGAGCCTCCTTTCACTAGGTCTACTCTAATGGATCTGGGACTTCATTGATCTGGATGTCCTTTCGACAATGCAGTCTGCAAGCTATCCCACTGGCCTATTGAGTGCGACCATTGCCCACGTACTCTCATCAATTCACCATAGGGGTTCATCCAATGAGCCAGGAGCCTACTTCGATTGCTGTGACATTGAGAGGATACCAGAAGAACACTCGGCCTGTCTCACTGTCACCTTCCTTCTCCCTGCCTCCATTCCCTACTCTTTTGATTTGCAGTCCTACAACATGGCTGGCAGAATCTGGCCATTAAAAAGATGGACTTTTGTTTAAGGGAGAAGTTTGTGGTAATTAAAGGCAATCTACTCCCACGGGCAGGGTTGGGGAAACTGTGGCCTTCTAATTCCTTAAGTGTAGCCTTTCAACTGCATCCATATTTCATCTTTGTTCCTCCATCCATCCATCCGTCCGTCCGTCCGTCCGTCCGTCCATCCATCCATCCATCCATTCATCCATCCATCCAGCCTCATCCTGATAGATGAGCTCTCTAGGTTTTTCATCTAACTAGATTCAATCATCTGGGCCACAGATATGTTCCATCTGTTTGTTTTTTTCTACATAGAAGGAAGGTGAGAGCAGATTTTTTGAGGGGTTATGAATCTGGTCCAGGAGGTTCCATTCTGAAGATTGATGCAACCAGTGCAACCAGCATCTGGAGGAGCTCATCATCTTTCCACTTGAACTTTGCCCTCCATGGTGTTGAGTTATCCTGCATACTTCTGATATATGGTTGGGACATACCTTTTTGGAAGAGAGCCTATGAGATGGAGTTTAGCTATACTTAAATGTTTTTTATTGTTGGAGGAGGAAAGGCAGGGCAGTTGGGATTAAGTGACTTGCCCAAGGTCACAGGACTAGTAAGTGTTAAGTGTCTGAGGCAGGATTTGAACCCAGGTCCTCCTAACTCCAGGGCTGGTGCTCTATTCACTGCGCCAACTAGTCCACCCCTAAATGTTTTTTTTTTTTTCTAATAACCAACAAACAATAAAAACACTAGGAACTTGTATTTGTTACATCTTTTGTCAATTGTGTGATGGTAGAGATGAGGTCTATTGTGAAATATCAGCTGTGAAAGTCTACTTATTCTCTATTAACACCCTCGCTGGGGATGCCCTGTTGTGTAGGTAGATTATTCTCTT
Organism: Petaurus breviceps papuanus; assembly: GCF_028583685.1. Taxonomy (NCBI): domain Eukaryota; kingdom Metazoa; phylum Chordata; class Mammalia; order Diprotodontia; family Petauridae; genus Petaurus; species Petaurus breviceps. The sequence goes on along the minus strand of NW_027185851.1, from coordinate 11,135 downwards.
AAAAATATCATATAGATGGGAAGGAAGCATGTAGGTTGGTGGTTGTTGAGGAACTCTCTGCTGCCTTTTTTCAGCATCAGTAACATCCAGGCCTTTTCCTACGCCTTTGGCAGCTTCCTTCTTTCAGAAACCCAGTAAGTGAGTCCTTCAGGCTCTCAACAAAGCTGTGACACTTCTAGCACATGTCTCTGCTGGGTCCATTTGGGTCACATCTCTGCTGTCTCTGGTGCCGTTTCTGCCTCCACTGGAAGTCCACCTGGGACTGTGAAGCTAGAGTTCAAAGGTGGTGTCTCTACCCACTATCCTTGATGGTGGAAATATTTGCAATAAGATAATCTCTGCATATTTCCCCTGTATTTTTTTCCTGTTTGTTGTCTTTTCATTTTCATTCTTTAATACACTCAGGTTGATTTTGCTTAGGTGGTTTTAGTGCCAAGCTTTCCTTGAATTGTTTTACTTTCCAATTCTCTCTTTTATGAGGGGGGTGTGTTTGTGTGTGTGTGTGTGTGTGTAAGTCTGGATCTGTGATTTACCTGATAAAGGAAACTACCCAGGGAAGAAACTCTTCTTCCCACTGTAGATCAGCACCTGAGATCAGACAAAGTTGACATGGACCACACTGGTTTAATGTGGAAGTTCTTAGTGAATTCTCTGTAGAACGTCTCTGCTTATTCGTCTTCTATGACAAATGCTAATAAAAAGGGTGCAATGATTCTCATGGTCACCTTTGCAAACACTTTATCATGAGACATGTCCCAGGAGATGGTGTTTTCTGTTACCTTCGGGCACAAAATAAAACAGACTCTGACAGTTCCGTTATTTACTCTCCAAAGAGAGACTGAGAGTAGAGCCAAGCTTCCAATTAGCTGCATTCTTCACTTTCTTCAACGTGAGAATGTCAGGACAACCATGATTCAGTTCCTCTAGCACAGGGGCTTTTTCAATCATTTTTGTGTCAAGGGAACAGACCTGCAATTTCAAGGCATGGGGAACTTCTGGGGAGGAAATTTCCTCTATCAGCACACTCTTCAGCTTCTAGTCACATACCGTGTTTCCCCGATAATAAGACCTATCCCGAAAATAAGCCCTCCCCTTACTGTGTAAGATTCCTCTAAGATAAGCCCTCCCCCAAAATAAGCCCTATTGAGATTGCTACTGTAGTGAAGGTGATCCCCTGTGCTACACGCTACATTATGGTACCCTCTGTATGCACTGTCCCCCCCCCAGTGAAACGCACACTGCGCTCCGAGCTGCATCCAATCAGAGCTGCAGCAGTGAGCGCGTCATCCTGTTCTTCCCCAGTGATTTGCTTATTGAATAAAGGTACATTTTTTTTTGTTCACATTTACCTGTTTATTAAAATTGCTGTCAATGTTCATTAAAATAAGCCCTCCCCTGAAAATAAGCCCTCTGGTGTTTTTCTGTCCAAAAAAATTAATAAGACAGTGTCTTATTATCGGGGAAACACGGTAGTCACAGGCTGGGCACTGAGAGGTGGGTCACAGCCATCATCTGTCATACACAGGACTTGAACCCAGGCCTTCCTGACTCTGAGGTGACTTCTCTCTCTACTATACCCTCTCTAGAGGGCAAAATATTAGTTCTTAAAGTCACTGATTCATCATTTAATTCACTGCAAACTACTAGCATTTTACAGAGCGGTATAGAAGTTACCAGGAGAAACAAATAAAAATTTGAAATATAAAACAGTAAGAGGAACAAAATATGAGAAGGGCCCTCCAGAAATGGAAAAAAAAAAGGATCAAGGTTGACTCTGGGCACGACCAAGTCCAGACAGAGCTTTTCTCCTTCTGCCTGCTAATTCTCTGGTACTGGACTTACTGTTTTCTACCAATCTGAGGGCCCAATGACTCACTGTGCAGAGCACATTCCGTGCATTTCCAGGGACAATCCAAGCACTCCCAGGAATGACTTGATTTGTAGCTTCTTCTTTGTGAATTCTGGCAGGCTGGTACTCAGAGGCAAGAGGCCTACATGCCTATGCTAGGACAACAGTCCTTCAGATCAAATTAATTGCTGCCCCTTTGTCTTAAAAATGGTTTAGAAATATTCAATAAATTATTGATCAGCTGCCTAGTAATGGAAGATTAGCAATTTAATTTGGTAATACTTCTGGAATGTTTCTGGAAGAAAAAAATATCCTCAAGAAGTTTGCTTTAATCAGGGTTTGACAGAGTCCCTTCAAGGGTCAAGAACTATGCTCATATTAATGCAGAACATAGATGAAACAGCAAAGAAGCCATGCCCATATTTCCCACTGAGAGAGACGGTTATTAAATAACAAATTATACCCCCCAAATTTACTCCACCCAACAAGAAAAACCTTGCAGAGAAATTCTAGTCTGGAACACTGGGCTCTGCTCAGGCTTGGGTAGAGGTAGATCCTTAGTTTACATTCCCCAAGGCTTGGGGTAGTCTGGGAGCAAGATTAATCACTCATGTCCCCCAACCCCTCATTAGAATAGGTCCACCTCTCACTATAATATTCATTCCTCTCATTAATTGTTAACCAGAGTTGCTTGCCACCCTCAGAAACACCCATTCTTCTTCTTTTTTTTTTTTAGCTTTTTGGAAGGAGGAGGTAGGGAAATTGGGGTTAAGTGACTTGCTCAAAGTCACATGGCTGGTTTTGTGTTAAGTGTCTGAGGCCAGATTTGAACTCAGGTCCTCCTGACTCTAGGGCTGGTGCTCTATTCACTGCACCACCTAGCCATCCCCAAATCACCCATTCTTTAAAGGGCATATAAGCACTGAGTGGGTTCTATGATGGGTCTCTGGCATTCGAGAGTACCACTGACCCCTTTGATTAATTATGCACTAGCATGATTAATAAAATGCTTACTTACCCAGAAACTATGTCTCTTGAACTTTTTATACATCATACCATCTCTTTAACATAGTTGATAATATCCTTAGTGATGTTTCTCCACTGAGTAAGGTTGGAGACTTTTTCCCATCAGTCAGGGGCCTGAAGCCTCTCCAGGATGAGGACCCAAGGTGGGATGTCACGTGTGTCATGGTGGAGCACGACTGACTTTTTTTTATCTCACTCATTTCTGCGTGACTTGAACCAAGCACAAGGACCATAGAAATAAGGGCTGCCCAGGGAAGGGCAGAATCCTGGGGTTGGAAGAAGCCTCGGAGGCCACCCACTATGAGCTGTCCCACGCCTGAGGCCTGGCAAGGTCAAGTGCCTTATCTGAGTCAGAGTTAATGAAAAGAAGGCCCGGACCTCTGGGCTCCCAATGCAGCCCTTTGGTGGGCCGTCCTTACACTGTGGTGAGAGGAGGCAGAAAAGGAAGGGGGTCTTCGTCATGGAAGCATGCTTCTTTTGCAAATAACAGAGAGAGGGGACCATGCCCGTCATCTGGGCTGGGGACAGAGAATCTGAACTTACACCACTGGAAGGGAAGCACTCAGGGGCCAGGCAGAGGTGTGGAGGTGGGAGGAGAGGCTGCACATCACGGAGGCTTCAGGCAAACCTCTTCACTCAGTAAAGAATGGCCAAGTGCCCTACCTGTAGGAGCGAGGGAACATTACCTGTGAGCATTCTGCGGGTCAGTGTATCTGAAGTAATACCATGCTGAATCAACAAATGTATCCATGGTGTCCGTCTCTCTTGTGGCTGCACCTTGGCACCTGGAAGGAGATACGACTCAGGGTCAGAGGTTTCCAATGGCTTTTGAAGAAATAAATACTATGAGATAAAAGATAAAAAGAAAAAATACTACAAATTAAAATAATTTTGAAGTTCTGCTTTATATCCATTAGATTGGCAGAGATGACAAAAAAGAAAATGGCAAATGCTGAATGGGACTGCAGGAAAACAGGCACATGAATGTAAAAACCCCTGGAAAGTCCATAATCAAACCAGCACTGAGGCTACTGAGAAAAGGAGCTGAAAATAGGAGAGTGGGCCAGGCAGCCTCCTCCAAGTGACCCCTCGCTGCTTTTTAACCTTTGGCCCCAGCAACGACAACCAGGAAACGCCGGCTGGAGGGGGTTGTTTGAGATATATCTCTGAGGGAAATTCAGTTTCCCACCACTTTTAAGGATATTTTTTTAACACTTAATCACCATTAAAACTATCTTTTATTTTGGGGAATAATCAAGAATAGGCAATATTTTTACATACGATCTGAAGATAAGGTTATCTTACATTCAGTATTATGCTGCTGATTACCTAAATTCGAATGAACACACTATAATGCTCCTTTTAAAACAATTGATATGCATTGTTTTACGTCACCTACATTTCCCACTGTATTCCTATCTTCTAACCCTTCCAGAAAGTCATATACTCTGTTTATACAATGGATGAAATTTTGGAAGAGAACAAGACCTGCCAAGATAAAAAAAGGCAAGGGCCACCCTGAGTTAGCAGTATTTTGTTCCAAGATAATATGTGCACTGCTCAAAAGCATCCACCTGGTACACTGGGTACCAGATACATTGAGCCCTCAGGTAGTGAAAGGATGTTCTCAGAAGGAAGATGGCTCTCCGGCTGCTTCTCAGCAGCCCACCCACCTGTACAATAGCCTTGTGTAACCTATAATCCCTTCTGGCCCTGAAATCATCTTCCGAGCTTCTGGAGATCTTTTGGTAACTATGACTGATGCTGGTCAGGCCCACGGAAGATGCTCTGTTGTCACCTGGCTAATATCCCGTCCTGGATGGATGAGTGTACTTGTCTCAGAATATTTATGCTAGAGCCTGTTCTTATTTCAATGCCTCAGGACCCAGGATTTGCTTGATTTGGGTGTTCCCTTCTGACTTCCTGGTGGCCTAACACTGTCTGTGATCTTTTCTGTTCTAGAATCTTCTCCCTTTGGAGAAAACTTGAAAGTCAACACCTGAGAGTCTTTAAGATGATACTGGCCACAGTGCTGAGCACTGGTCAGGTCCTCCTGCCCTCCCCAACTTCATCTCCTTCACTGGCATTTACATTGCTTTGTAGAGCGCATCAGTGAGTCCAAATGTGGTGGCCTCACTGCTCTTAATGATGAAAAAGAAGGCCATGGAAATGTTTGCATGTCTGCTTTTTTTAAAATATGCATCAGTTACGCTCCAAGTTTTATCTATAATAGCAGCTGCGATGAACTGGTTCAGTCAGTTCTCAAGCTAAGCATCCTCTGGGTTCATTTTCCCCTCTACTGCCTTCTTCATTGTTGGTCAGCCCCTATAGCTTGGGAGGCAGAGTCGTGTAACAGAAAGAAGGGGCGTCGAGGGGCTTGTGGCCACTTACCACCTACATGACTGGGCATAAGACAAAGGGGTTAGAGGAGATGGCTTTGAAGGTCTAAGGCCTAAATTTAGGATTCTGTGATTTTTTTTAATCCCATCTCTCCGTAATGTTTTAAAAATGGGCTTTTATTATAAACGGGAATTGCCCTTGGCTGTCATATCTCCTTGGGCAAGGAGAGTGGCAACTATATATTGGCTTAGGTGGTTTCTGGGTTTTGTTCATTCTTAGGGGGCCTTTCTGTTGTAGCAATTGTTTTCATATCAGGTGACTTCTCTAGAAAATGGTAATGAGTCAATGACTCCCATCCACATTCTCAGAATCAAGTCTATTAGAGAGGTTATAACTATATGAAGTGTTTTCTCTGAATCTTTATGCTTTCTTCTAACATGGCATTGATTTTGACCTTTGCTGGGGTCTTTGCTAGGCAATTATATGACTGCATTTGTAGCTGATTTTGAAATGACTCCTATGCCAGCAGCTAGTTGTTTCTAATCTATTAAGATACAGATAACTTCACTTGTAGTGATTTTGTCCAGTGTCTGATATGCCCAGTGCTTCCTGACTTTCTTCCTGGAGAAAGTATTCATGATATGAAGGTGTGAGGCTTTTGAGTAATATAAAAGCACTATAGGGAGTATCTCTTATTATCCCCATCTCTCCACATTATAGTTAAGAAAGCTGTGGCTCAGACATTGAGCGGTCTGCCCAAGGCTAATGAATGTCAGAGCTGGGATTTGAATCTGGGTTCCTTGCCTAGTCCAGGCTTCTGTCCATGACACCATTTCAGTTAGAAGGAAGGCTATGAATTGGCATGGCTGCCCAGGAGAAGGTGCTGCAGTTCTCTGATATCAGGCCAAGTCACCTTATAGCATCTAGAGACCCTGAAAGACATGCCATTCCCTTTCCCACCTGGTATGGTTATGGAAAAGAGGCATGGTATTAACACAGACGAAAGATGGCAAGCTCCTACCATTTGGTTAAAATGCACTGTGACTGTAAGAAGCATGTTGCTGCTTACCTGGGGCAGGAACAGTTTATCCACTCTGAGGCCATGGCCAGCGGGGAGGCTCCCTTGCCCGTGATGGACGTGATGTTGGGTAAAGTCACGGGTAAGTCTTCCAAAGGCACGGGAACGGCTCCACAGGACTGGCAATGGATCACAGGAATTGGTGTGCCCCAGTAACGCTGGCGAGATATCAGCCAGTCTTTTAGCTTATTACTTGTTATCTCTCCACCTACTCCATTATGTCTGGCTTTCTGGGTCAGGGCTTCAAAGGCTGCTTGCCTAGTCATGCCTGTGAACTGAGGAAAGGAAAAGAAATTCTATTTTTCTATGGATGAGTGCACAATACCCATCATTCCTCTTTCCACCTGTCTTTTTCCCAAGGGCCCTTTACCCTGAAGCTTTACAAATACACTAACATTTCTCTTGTTGTTCAAAGAGGCATGTAAGCACCATCATACTGCTTGCATAGTGCCTGGCAGATATTAAGTGCTGAAGAAAATGCCTGTTAACTGATTGACTGGCTGGCAACGATGCCTGCTGCCAGATAGATCAATGGTGTTGATAGCCAACACCTCTAATGAATGTTCCCATACAGAGAACAAGACCATGCCTTCCCAAGGAGAAGATCATCAAGAAAGAATCTGAAGCAAAGTCCACAGAAGAGTGCACTAAGATTGTGAGACCCAATCGGTTTACCACAAATCAATGTTTTGTAGAGAAGTGAAACCTTCCTTCACAGCTAATGTTTCAAAGGGCTTAGTGGTGCATGGAACGTGGCTCATGGCTTCCCTGAACTATGGAAATAACAGAAGAGTGGGCAAAATGTGAAAATCTACTTCTACAAAAGTATTCCAATAATACAAAACAGTTAATAGGGACTTTGTTAGCAAGTGAGTTGCTAATAAAATGGGAAAAACCTTTATTAATAATAGAAATAGCTAAAAATAGCCAGCATTTACATAGCACTTTAAGGCTTGCAAACGACTTTATAAATATGATCTCATTTTATACTCACAAGAACCTGGGAGGTGGGTGCTATTATGACCCTGATTTTACAGATGGGGAAACCGAGGCAAAGAGCTGTGAAGTGACCTGCCCAGGGTCACACAGTGAGCATCTGAGGCTGGATGCGAGTCAGTCCTTCATTCCAGCCATTGAGGAAATATGTTAATGTAGAGCGAAAGCTTTGTTGTTGTTAACAATTTAAATCTGACAGCCCTTTACTGCATGTTCCTGTTGGGGTGAGCTAAGGGTGAAGAGCTGACTTGCTCAGATAGGTTTTCTGACTCCCAGGCCACAGGTTTTCTCTACATTGGTTATACTGCCACTGTATATGGACAAGACAAAGCGGAACAAAAAGAAAATATGTTTAGAGAATGACCCTTCCAGACTGATGATCTGACCGTCTTCACTTCAGAAGCAGAGTGACACGACGGGCCGCAATGTCAGATTCGGAGTCCCCAGGCCTGCATCTGAAGCCAACCTCCCTTCCTGGCTGACTCAGTGTCCTCCCCTGTAAATGAGGGCTTCAAGTACATGCCCCTCAGGGCTTTCAGCCCTACCGTTATGATCCTATAATCTTGAATAGATGCGAGTTATCTTGCCCACCCTCACCTGCCCCCATTTCTAAAGTACTCTTCAAAGTTTTCAAAGCACTTTCAAATCCATTACCCCTTCTGATCCTCGTAACAACCCTGTGAGACAGGCGGGGTGGGTGTTGTTATATCCATTTTACAGATGTGGGAACCAAGGCCCAGAAGTTAGGAAATCTATATCATAATAACATCAAGGAAATCTGGGAGTTGGAAAGTAATCTAGGGATCACCAGATTGATCTAACATCTAAATTTAATGAAATAATCCTTTTGGCTTTTTATACGTGTTCTGTAACCTAAATGGCAACTATATATTTTAAAATATAACTCCCTAATGAAAATTCTAAATATAGTTACTTTTCAGACATAGATCTTTAGGAAGGATGTTATCTGCATTTCTAAAACCTTATTTTGATCAATAGTTTCAATTCTGATTTCCCCTTTAGGGTTTTGCTTATATACATCTTGGCATTACTGAGACCACACTGAAAATTTCATCTCCTTGAGAGCACTGATCAGGCAAAGGAGAAAGCCTGGTCATTCCCCATTCGGGACCATGTGTTTCAGGACAATAAAAAATGGTGGCTTCAGCTCAAATCCCACCATATTTACCCACCTTTAAATCCTGCTTGCCCTAGGCTGCCATGGATGGGAGGAAGCAGGGGCCTAGCTTCCAGGCCAGCTCTGTCACAGAACAGAAGTTCTGTGGACCTCAGCAAACCTGGGCCCTATTTCCTAGGTAAGCAGGCAATCCTGAAAGCAGTCCTTTTATTTAAGTAGTCTATTTCCTCCCCATCACCTAAGTTATGGTTATAAACCTGACGAATATGACGTTAGCTTCTCAGGTTAAGGAAAATAAAAACAGACTTTAAGCTGAAGGGTACTACTGCATCTAGAAAGAATACAGGTACCCCAGTCTATATCTCTTTTTGGGGAAAAACAAAGAGGTTTAACTTTGCTCCAAAAGACAACAATATGAAGAAAAATGTCTTGTAGCTTTGGATCTATAGGACTCTTAGGTTCATACACAAAGAGGGATAGGGACTAGACTTGGGATTTCCCATATGAGGAAACTCCATCCACCAGTGCTGGTTAGCACCTTCTCTAGAGTTTTGGAGAGTCACCCAGGGCACTGAGAAATGAGGGAATTTGATTAAAATGACACAGCCAGCCAGTGTCAAAGGTGAAATTTGAACTCAGGTCTTCCTAACTCCATGGCCAGCTTTCCAACAGCTCCACCTGGCCGTCTTTGCTATTTTCAAGAAATGGCAAGGAATAGGAAAAAAAAAAATGAAGATGAAGAGGAAAAGGAAAGGAAGGGGCAAAAAAGGAAAGAAAAAAATAAGAGAAAACCACTGACCTCAGCAGAATTGATGAGCTTTTCAGTGCCATCTGACAAGGTTTCAATTACGTCTATGAAAGGGAGACCCAGATTTTGGGCTATTTCAGCATCTTCTGAGTTAGTGGAGGGAATTCCTATCCAAAAGGGGAAATAAGCAACAGTGTCCATGACAGAATACTTGAGAGGCTCCTGACCACTCTTTCCTTGTTCTCTGGGACAAACAGCATTGCATCAGAGACAGTTCTTGGAGGTAAGGGGGTGTGCTGCCTTAAAATGTCTGCCTTTCTTCACCAGTCTCCTGGAATCTCTTGGCATCTGCTACTGGCAACCAGTGTAGGGGTAATCTGCTTCCAAATAGGAGGCTGACGACTGCATTTCAAACCATCGCTAGGAAAATGCTCTCGCTGTGGAGGCCGAGGAGCAGCAGCCTGGTCTTTTCCGACATCCCCGCCTTCTAAGCATTCATTCAGCCCTAACCAGGAAAGCTTCCTTGTGGAGATGGGGTTTCTAAGACCAATTGTTCATCTGGTGGGGCATCATACTAACACTTTGGGGGGGTCTGGCTTTTTCTTTCTTTCTTTTTTTTTAAAGCAATTGGGGTTAAGTAACTTGCTCAAGGTTACATGGCCAGGTTTTTTTGGTGTGTGTGTGGGTGTGAAGTATCTTGTGAAGGCCGGAACCGATCCCAGGTCTCCTGACTCTTGGGCCTGCGCTCTTACTCACTGTACCACATGGCAGCCCCTGGCTTTTTCTTTAACTATACATAAAAAACAAATTTTGATAGCTATCAATGCAGCCAGGTCAAAAGCCAAAATTGTATTTGTGGAGGCATTTCTGGGTGTATTAGTCCATTTTGTGGCAGCGAGGAAAGTGAGTAAGGATCCTAATGGTTATCTAGGCCATTCCCCTCAGTTTTTAGATGAGGAAAATGAGGCCCCAAGTCCTCCAGGCAGGATTGACCTGAAGCCAAGGCTCGTGATTCCAAAGCCAGGGCATGGCTCTTGGGGCTGCAGTTTACCTTAGTCTTCTAAGAATAACCTTCTGGCACATTAGCGTAAGACCAGGTGTAAGGGTTGGAGAGAGTCCCATCAGGGGGACCCAGGTATATTGCCCCCAATCAAGCAACCAATCAAGGTTCATTCCTATGTTTAATCTAGTTAATTACCATTAATTGAAAAAAAATGCACTAAAATAGCATTGGGTAACTGGATAGTTTTAGGAAAAAGCACTTAAAATTTGTGTTTGGCAATATTTGTATTAGGGAAGAGGCAAAAGGCAAAATTTAAGAATGAGTAGAATTGAATGTCAGGGAAGCACTTTGGCTCTAAAACCAAAAGATGATAGATATGGAGATGAAAGGGACCATCAACGGTCACCTAGTCCAACCCTCTCCTTTTGAGAGGGTCATGGGAACAGGTAGGATAAGACACAGGACTTGAACTCCAGTCCTCTGACTCCAGAGCTGGCTCTTTCCACTATTACCAAAGAGCTTCCTTTAGAACCATCGGAGCAAAACTGAAAACCGAGACGGGTTTACAAATAAGTGGTTGCCTATGTGGTATAATTTCAGGGGTCCTGGGAAGGTTCTGATTTCAACCTCTCCAGCCCCAAAATGTCACTTCTACCCAGGAGCTATAGAATTTGGAATTCTACCATTAGAAATTCACTCCTTTGGTTATTCCCCCCCCCCCTTCCTCTTCTTTTAAAATGCAAAAAACCCTAGGGAAAGTTGTAATGCGAATGTAAATTTTAAAGATCTTCCCTGCCCCTAGGCTAAAGTGCACCAGAAGCCTGGGGAGGGAGGCTTGTTTTTCAGTAGATACTTTTTGATTGGCCAGTGGGTCAATAAGGTTGTTACATTCTCTGAGCCAGGAGAAGGCTATATAAGCCCTGATGTGTAGCTTTGTTTTGGGACTCACTTTGAGAA
>NW_027185850.1:35916006-35938300 GCF_028583685.1 Petaurus breviceps papuanus | reverse complement strand
ATTTTGTTACCAAAGTGGCCACAAGGCCTTAAACAAACACCAAGGACATTGCATTAACATATATAATACAAAACATATAATCCAAAAAGAATGTCCAAATAAAGTTCTCTTGGTGGGGGGGAGGAGGGGCACTATGTACTTCCCCTCATACGGCTCTAGCCCCTGCTTCCAAGTCCTGAGAGGTGGCTGGGCAACAAAACCAACAGGGTGGGGTCCTTGGGGGTCCATCTCTATGGCCCTTCACCCCACCCACCATAGAAACAAGTCCATCCTCCCCCTGGGTCCCAAACTGTGGGATGCAGCAAGCCAACACCCCTGCTTTGCTGCATATTCCTTATCTTGTCCTGTGGCTGAATTCTGAACTCCTGGGTTCCTCCTCCTTCCACAGAAGGCAGCCACTCCTGGCTTCTGCCCAGGTCCCGATGCAGGCAGCTCACCATTTCTGCTCTCAGCTCAGTGAAGTCTGCATGCAGGCCATTCTTCTCTCCTGTTCCATGGCTCCACAGAGTCACAGCTACCACAACTGGGAAACAAACAATTATCCTAGCCCCATTACTTTCCTTTTAGTCTGCAGATCCTGTTTGTGACACCATTAATGTAATAGTAATGGAATTTAAAGAACTCCCTGTATTGGCTTGGTTTTCAGTTGAGTGTTAAAACCCAGAGCTTGTGAATCCGACTTGTGGGATGGATTTGTTGATATAAAAAGAGAAGGCCGAACTGGTAGGATCTGGTGCTGTGGATTTAGAGAGGAGGCTCGAGCAAAGAGAGGCAGAAGAACTTTTGGAAGCAGCATCATGGAGGCAAAGAGAGAGAGAGGATTGATGAGGGACAGCTCGAGCTGCCCAGGACTCTTGAGAGCTGCCACCCAGAGCTGCCAAGGATTGAGGAAACATTTCTATGATGCTGGTATTTTGTCTGTCTGTTTTGATGTTGTTTTGCCATATTCATCCACTGGTGAAGGACAATGCTGTTGTTGCAGAGGTGCTGGAACCTTGCTGTTGGTTCAGAAGCCCTGAAGAAGGATTTTCTTGTTTTATGTTTACAGAAATCCTGGAAGAGGGTCTTGCTGATATTTTCAGGGGTCCTGAGACTGTTCTGCAGGCAGAGAGTGAATTGATGAGGACACTGGCAGTGTATATTGTGGTTTTCTTAAGCTTTGTCTCCCCAGGAACAGAGATTGCTGAGAATTTGCCTCAGGTCAAGATGAAGAAAAGACCTCTCCTTGGGTATTGAATGCTGTGATATATCTTAACCTTGCTGTAGCTCAGAGGTAGATGTCCTTTGTGCTCTCCACTGCCCCTTTTGAGAATGTGCTTGGTGTTAACTGATGATAATTCTAATTCAGTTGTGATCCAGGAGTGGGAAACTTGACTTTTTGTGCTCTGTGATTGACCAAATGAATATACCTTGTTTATGATTGGAAATTAATCTTAATCTCCAACTGAGAAGAGAGACTTTGTGATTGACTAAATGAATGTACTTCACAGGGGTGCAGTAGTACTTGAAAATTATTGAATTACACTTGGTGAATGCTGTATTTTGATTTTCTCTGTTCTGTGAATGTTTTGCCTTAATTTGTCACTGAATAAAATGGAGAGTTACTATGCTGGTATTCTGAACCTTGCAAGTTGCCTTTGCTTGGCATTACAGGATTACAGTGTGAGTTCAGATTAAGCTTAGTCCCAGGATGATAGGGAAGCTTGGGAAGTACATGCAAATCTATTAGAGCAATAATTTATAATCCTGATGGGGGATTTTATTTTTATGAACAAGAATAAATGTAGAAATGAATACAGGTTATTTGAGGCTCACATTAGAGATGTTCCTTAACCAATGTGAGATTATAATCATATCTTAAACTGATTGTTGGAGCTTGTTTTTAAGATTTGATGGGACTAACTGACTATTCCTCCAAGTCTAACTCCAGATATGGATATTAAGAAAGGCTCTCCAAGCTATCTGAGCCACTGCTCCATGATGCCAGACCCTGTGAAGTACAGGTATGGAAGGCCTGTGACGTATGGGTATGGAAGATCAGGAAAACGACTGTTCTGCATGAGCTGAGGTCGGATTCTCCTGAGTCGACCCTCCCAGTGACACCTGGAAGACTCTGAGCTTGGCTCAATGCAGAATGCAGCCTGGTATACATTTTGCCTGGAATTTACATTCTGAAGTTGGGGAAAATGGTTCCCTCATTACAGTCTTGTCCCTATTCTTGGTGGCAAGTTTCAATGATGAAAAGTTTTGAAAACACAACAAATCTATTAAATACTTGATTCTAGAACATCTCAAGTTACTATAAGATAAAGCTATTAGGCTTAGGAGTTAGTATAGGAATTCCTGTATAAGTCAGGGTCCTTCAGTTCTTTGTAATAGTATAAGGACATATAGATCGAGGGTTTGTGGGAATATTATTTTAGTATTTAGTTAGTATCACACTCATCTCAGCTTTGTCATCATTAGTCAATGTTAAAAGGAGGATAGTTTTTGTACTTGGTAAAAATTTTGTTTGAATTGTGAGCTTAATGTAAATCCCTTAATGAAATCCCATCATCCTGGTGGAGGAATAAATAATGGATTAATGCAAAATATAAAACCAAAAAAAAAGGACTGGTTTTAATGTGTGATAATGACAATTGACTAAGATTCCAATTTTAATTTTGTAAGAATGATAAGGGTTCTGGAATAGTCATTTAAATTGGTTCCAAGGTTCCTTTTGTAGGTAAATGAGTGGAAGAAGGTGAGGGAAAGAGAGGCTGGGATGCAGAACTGAAGATGGATGACACTAAGCAAGGACGTCCATCAGATGGTATACCCCTGCCAGACAACAGTGTGAAAAGAGACTTTTGGACTTTGGAAGGGGCAATTGTTTGTTATTGTTTTCTTTTGAATCTCTGTACCTGTACTCATAAAGGGGACTGCCCCCTTTTATGTTGTCAATGTGATGAGGGGAATTAGAATTAAGAAAAGTGAGGAAACTTCAAAAGGTATAAAAGAACAGGGGGAATTGTGAGGGATAACCTGCAGTGAAGTTTTCCCATTCTGAACAACCTGTATACATTCTTATTACTTCCTTATACTATGTAACTAAGTTCAGTGTCCTTTCCTCATGTATGTGTGTGTATGTCATTGTGTATTTCAAAGTAATATAAGAGCTATTGAGTATTAATACAATTGATTAGATTAACTATTGAGACCAAATTAGAGGTATTTTAGTCTGGGCAAAAGGAATGGTAGTGTGAGAGGTAGCAAAGGGTTAAGTTTCTATAGAACTGCAAGAATTGCTGAAACAAGACTACTAATAAAAAGTACCAGACAGTAGCCTTGGGAAGAGTTGAGGCAGTAGCCTTGGGAAGAAGTTGGGTTCCCAATTCCCAAAGAACTCCTAGATAATACTGAAAATGAAATAATGTAGAATAAAAGGAGCTGGCAGCTGCAGGTGGATTTGACCAATGGGAAAGCAGACAGTGGCTTTGGGACACTCAGGCCCAGATAAGGACACATCTAGGTTGGAGTGAAGGGGGTTCAGTATTCTGAGGTTGTTACTGTGCTTGCATAGTGGACCTTATGTATTATGTATGTTATCTAACGAAATTAGAGCCTCATTAGTAATAATTAGAGTAATGAATGGAGAGGGCTTTGTGCCGATTGGTTGGCATTAATAAGAAGAGTGTGAGCTTGCCTAACCGACCAATGGTAAGGTGGGACAGTGGAGAAAGTGTGGAATTCCCACATTAGGGCTTTATAATCTTGCTTTTGCCTTCTGTAGTGCTCTCCTTCCTTCTGACTTTCTTGTTGGATTTGAGGATGCCCTTTCTTGAGAAAGATAGTGATAAAGTTTTTGCTTCTACCTTGAGAAGTCTCTGAGTCATTTTGGGTGAGTGATCTTCTGACACATACACAACCATTAAGGGAAGTAAGGGAAGATTGGAAGATTCTGAAGGTAAATTTGTTGATATTCATAATGGCTCAGTTTGCATACAACCTCACATTAAGTCAATTCCAAATACATTTTAGTATAGAAGCCATCATGGGTGGAAAGAGTTCAGAATAGTACAGAATTTCCTGACTCTAGAGCGACAGAACCTGGCTTCAAATCTTGCCTCTGTTGTTTACTATCTGTGTGACAGGGCAGATCACTCTGCCTCTCTGGGGCTCCATTTTCCCAATTTTAAAAAGGGGGTGGGTTGAATTAGATTCCTCTGTGTTCCTTCCAGCTCTATGCTAGTGATCCTATGAGAACAATCAGTATGATGAAAATGGGTCACTCTTGTGATCTGGCTGCTCTGATTCATCCCCTGAGTAACTGACAACCACATTCTCAGACCAACATAATAGAGACTAGAGACTATAATAATCCTGAGCAGACCCAGGCTATGGTCATTAGAAGACAAGCAGCCAGGGGACGGCAATCAGGGACGCTTCCGTTTTTAAAGAAACACTTCTCACGCTAGAGCATTTGGGTCTCCGGATCATGAAGATATTTATTCTGGGGTAGTTATTTAACAAACATCACCAGTCTAGGTCTTTGGTGGATATCCTCTCCTGCCCCTCTCTCTCCTATCTGGAATGCTCCCCTCTTCATCTCTGCCTTTTGGCTTCCCTGTTTTCCTTCAATTTTTAGCTAAAATTATGTAATAAACTTTTCTTGATCCTTTTAATGCTAGTGCCTTTCCTCTGATGATTATATCTGATGTATCTCATATAGATCTCATTCGTACACAGTTGTTTGCATGTTGTCTCCCCCTTTCAGACTGTGAGTTTCTTGAGTGCAGGGACTGAATTTTCCTTTCTTTTGTATTTCAGCATTTAGCAGTTTCTAGAACATAGTAGGCACTAGATGAATACTTATTGACTGAGGGGACAGCAACTGACTGGAAATCAGGGACCAATTTTTAAATCTTCATTAGGTCTCATACATGCCTTTTCATGCCCTACAGCAATTATCCTCCACAAATAGACTCCCAGAGGCCAGAAAGTCCACTTCCCTGTGTTCTTTCCTGCCAGCCTGTTCAGCAGGCAGGATTTTCTGGTACAGTACAAGCCAACAATAGCTACCACCACTATTGGCTCAGTATTGGAAGGAAGAATCCGTAGGGCTTGCTGGTTTACTGACAGCTCTCCATTCTTTTTTTCTACCAGACATATGAGGGCCTCTAAGGGCACTACTGATGCCATGGTCACCTGCAAATGCAGAGCAGCCCCTTAGACAGAAGTCAAGATGCACAATCCTCAACTGAAACTGCCTGGGTGAGTCAGATATTAGTGACAGCAGAAGGCAATGTTCTACACTTGTGGAAAACTATTTTAGCAAGCCAGAACTGGTGAGGGGAGATAATAATAATAATAGAAATAATAAAATTACTTTTCTATAGCACTTCAGACATTACAAAGTACTTTATAAATGTCATCTCATCTTCATGAGAAGCTTTAGAGATAAATATAATTATTATCCTTATTCTTACAGATGAGAATACTGAGGCAGACAGTTTCTGGGTTTAAACATAGGGCTTCCTGACTCCTGGCCCAGCACTTAGTCCCCTGCACCCCTGAGCTGCCTTGATCAGATGTCCTGTCATTTCATTCTTGATTCCTAGGACTGTCACATAGGTAAAATATTCCTAATTGTTGAAAGTTCCACTTCTGCAGTTTCTTTGTGTTACAATAATCATAGTCATCATCACCATGTTGGGATGTGGTCCCATCCCTAGTCCTGTTTGCCCTCTGAATTTGTTGACACCAAAGAATTCTTTCATTTGAATGGGGTGGCATTGTCCTTAATCTTTGGAATCATAGCAGAGTGAGGAGAGAGTTGGGTTAGAAGTCAGAAGGAAATATGTTCAACACTATTTCTGACACAACCTGGCTGTGTGACCCTAGGCAAGACATTTAACCTTCGAATGGCCTATGGATCTCTCAAAGAACATAAATTATAGTACAGTTGTAGGCTTATATTTTTGCAGAAAATTTCATCCCTAGGAGATTATTATTACATCAAAGAAACCTTAGGTCCCTACCATAGGAAAAAAAAAAAACCACAAAATCGCCATCAGTAGAAGTCATTCCCTTTCCCAATAGAAGACAGGACCCCAAATTCTGACCTCATGATAGGAATTCAGACTGAGCCACTCAGTCAGGGATCATGGACTTAATGTTTCTCAAAACCCATGTTTTTCATCTGTGCAATGGGCACAATAGCAAAATGTGTATTTCTCTGGGTTGTTGTGAACCTTAAATTAGATACTTTCTCTACAACACTTTGTGAACCTTATTTCAAATTTCAAATACTATATATATATTTTTTTCAAATACTAACATGCTATTTTTCTTCCTGCTTTCCTTTTGGAAAGGTTTAGCTTTGACTCCTCCTAATGAATTGGCTTAATCTGCTCTTTCCATACAAGCAATTTCCTCATGAAAAAAATCCTCCCAGCATTCTCCCAGTGATCTGCTGAACAGTGATAAGCTCAGAAAGCCAAGGGGACCCAGAGGAAGGGCCATTCCTGCTGCCCACGCCCTACATACCACCCAGGAAGGAGCAGGGCCATCGTCAGAGTGGTCCATCCAGCATTGGGGCAATAAAGATTTGCTAGTATTCCCTCAGTATCTGTTTCCAGGCTGACCACTGTAGCCCACCTGGAATTGGTAATTCAAACTGTCCTGCACCTAAGCATTACAATTTCCAGGTGATGTGGACTCAGGAGCCTTTGCAAACTTTATAGATTCTGTCTTCTCCCAGCATGAACAAATGCCCCTGCCACTGAGATTGCCCAAGTGACAGAGAACCAGACCCTACATGCTCAAAATCCAATTCTGGTGTGGTTTCTACTCCACTAAGCTGAGAGTCATTGATTCCACATCCATAAGCGACTCCAAAAAGTGACGTTGTCCTATCCCCTGCCTGCACACATAGCATTTTGTCTCCACTTTTGATGATGAGAAAACTGTGGTTCACAGAGTTTAAAGGATTTGGCCAGGCTTAGACAACCATACCAGACAGTACTAAGGCTAGAAGCCAGATCTCACATATCATTGCAAGGTGCTTTTTTCCTTTTAAGCTTGTCTTCCTCTATCCACTAAGAAATGATGAATGTCAAAGAGGCCTGTCAGCCTCAATTTTTCCCACTGTTTTAAGGGGAATTAGTTATAGTGTCTCCAGAACAGAAAACCAGGAACCAGTGTTGGGCTTCTGGATGAGTAACTAAGGCCAGAGGAAGCTTTTGGATAAATCAATGTATAAGACAGGGGAACACTAGCACACAGAAGGGCTGCTACCATAGGTTCACTCTTGATCACTTAAGACCGGAAGGACAGGAAGACAGCTTTGCAGGGGTTAATAATCTTATCATATTCTAGTCTAGTCTTCTCAAAGGGAGTTGTTGATACTGGGAGTACCCACTCCTACAGCATTCTCTTATCACCCTTCTTGCAGAGGCCGGCAAAAAAGGGGTACAACTCCACCTATGTCTCAATGGGGTCAACTGAGACAGGCATAGCTTGTACACTCCCCTGGATCCCCTCAAGCCTCAATGGGGGCCAGTTGAGGCAATCACAGATTCACCCCCAAGCCTTGATGGGGGCCAATTAAGGCACATACAGCATTCCAGCTTTTACATTCAACCCTATGGGTTCTCCACTAACTGGCCAGTGTCCACCTGTTTTATAGGGCAACAAAGAAGGCATATTGTTAGCAATAGCCTCACAAGTTTACATTACCTCACAAATTATATCCACTGTGCAGTCACAATTTAAGCATAAACATTTATATTATTTATCATTCTATAATGCTGTGCAAGCATGGTGGAGATGTTTTCAACCATGAGCCTGGGAAATAGAGATTGTTATGGCCATGGATGCTGGGAAACTAAATTCTAAGAAAGAATAACAAAAATCCACCTTACCCACATTAAAATCCACCTTACCCTGCCCATAAAACATGTTTTTATAAGCTGACCCTTTCCCCTTCTCAGTAGGTTTTAATCCTGAGACAAACTATGGAGCTTCAGGGAAAAGATGCAAAGAAGATAAGAGAAAACTTGGAAATAATGCTTATTTTTTTCAGGAAGCTTCAGGCCAAACTCTTCATGAATGCTCTCACAAGTATTCTCTTTCTCCCAGTTCTTTCCTTATTTTCTCTTCCATCTCCTTTCCTCTCTTCTCTTTGTTCCTTCTCAAAATGCTTCTTTTTATAGTAAGAAGGAAAGGATGGGAGGGACAATAGAAATTAAAAGTAGGAAGAACTTCTATGGTTTCTAACTCCCTAAGTCTAGAATGGGAGACTAAAATGGATGTATGCATGTAGTGTTTGAGATATTAGGTAAGTTCCTAATTATCCCCAGATGAAGGTCATACAGAGGCCCTCTCTCTCTCTCTCTCTCTCTCTCTCTTTGTCTGTCTGTCTCTATCTCTCTGTCTGTCTCTCTCTCACTACACACACACACACACACACACACACACACACACACACACACACAGGAAAGTGTGATTGGGTTAGGAGCACCTGATGGGAAAGTGCCTAAAGCTGAGTATTCTCTGCCTAGTAGATGGATTCACTTGTTTTGTAACCATGAGCAGCACAAGATCCAAGTAAGCATATTGTCCATGAGGGACAGTGATGATTCAAGTAGGCCTTTCTTTGGGCTCTATTTGTAAAAGCCATTCTTCCAGTTGTGCTTTCATTGAGGACCTGAGGCTGTTTAGCAGCTCCTGGCATGACCAGTTTTTTTCAGAGCACTTGGTTCCATATCTTGGAACCAATGCTACTTATGATGCAAGAGGATAAATGAGGAGGAGGTCGTGTCAGTAGTTACAGTAACTACTTGGGGAGGAAAAGAGGGGTCCTGGACCCAGCGCAAGAGGGGGCAACTGCTATTATTTTAAATGGAATTTCTCTTTCTGTCTCTTCTTACTGAGTTTTATTGGCAGTATCTAGAAAAGCTGATGATTTATATGGGTTTACTTTGTATCCTGCTTGCTTAAGTTGTTCATTGTTTCCACTAGTTTTTTAGTTGATTCTCTAGGCTTCTCAAAATATATGAACATGTCATCTGTGAAGATTGATAGTTTGTTTCCTCATTGCCTATTCTTATTCCTTCAATTCCTTTTTCTTGTCTTATTGATCGACCTAGCATTTCAATTATAATATTGAATAACAGCTGTGATAATGGACATCCTTGCTTCACCACCAATCTTATGGGGAAAGCTTCTAGCCAATCCCTATTACAAATTATGTTTGGTTTTTGTTTTATGATACCTATCATTTATCATTTATCCATTTATTACTATGCTTTCTAATTTTTTTGTTCAAATGTTTATTTTTATTGTTGAATTACAATATCTTTTTCTCTCTTTTTAAAAATTTTTAGTTTACATCATTGATTTCCACAAGATTTTGAGTTACAAATTTCCTCCCCAATTTTTCCTACCCACCACCACAAAACAGTGTTCCCACTGAATATCCCCTCCCCCAATCTTCTCTCTCCCATATCTTCCTCCATTCCCACTTTGACTTTCCAGTAGGACACGGTGGATCTCTATGCCCCAGTGCCTGTATATCTCCTTTCCCAGCTAAATGTGAAATAATAATAATAACAACATGTATATAAATATTTTAAACATTTGATTTTAACACTTTGGATTCTGGATTCTTTCCCTTCCTCCCTCACTGGGAAGATAAGAAATTACATATTGTAATTATATATAAATATGTGTATAAGTATATATATAAAATAATAACAAAAAATAGGTTGTACATGTGTAGCTATGCAAAACATTTCCATAGTGGATATATTGTGAAAGACTGACTATATTTCCCTCTATCCAATCCCACCCTCACTTGTTCTATTCTCTACTTTGACCCTGTCCCTTTTCAAAAGTGGGTATTTCCAACTTCCCTCCCCCCATAGCTTGCCCTCCCTTCCCCTCTACTCTCCTGTAGGGTGAGATACCCTATTTAGTGTGTATGTTATTCCCTCCCTAAATCAAATTCAATGAGAATAAGGTCAACTCATTCCCTTTTGCCTTCCTGTTCTTCCCCTCCATTGTAACAATTTTCCCTTGCCTTTTCTGTGTGAGATAATTTACCCCATTCTGTCTCTCCCTATCTCCTCTCATTATATGCCTCTCTCACCTATTAATTTCACCTTTTAAGTATCATCCTTTTCTATTAAATTGGTCCTGTGCCCTCTGTCTATGTATACCTGTAGACATATATACACACAACTAGCATATGTATTCATATGCCCATATACCCTCCTATGTAGACATATATATGTATGTATACATATACGTATATATATACATACACACATATATTTCTATTCCCTTCAACTATTCTCATACTGAGAAAAGTTTCATAAGTTACAATTATCATTTTTCCATGTAGGAATATAAGTAGTTCAACTGTGATAAGTTCCTTATGATTTCTTTTCCCTGTTTACCTTCTCATGCTTCTCTTGCTTCTTGTATCTGAATGTCAAATTTTCTATTCAACTCTGGCTTTTTCATCAAGAATGCTTGAAAGTCCTCTATTCCACTGAATGACCATACTTTCCCCTGCAACATGATACTCAGTTTTCCTGGGTAGGTGATTCTTGGTTTTAATCCCAGCTCCTTTGACCTCTGGAATATCATATTCCAAGCCCTTCGATTCCTCAAGGTAGAAGCTGCTAGGTTCTGAGTTATCCTGGTTGTGTTTCGACAATATTCTAATTGTTTCTTCCTGGCTGCTTCTAATATTTTCTCCTTTATCTGGGAACTCCAGAACCTGGCTATAATATTCCTAGGAGTTTTCTTTTTGGGATTTTTTTCAGGAGGTGATTGGTGGACTCTTTCAACCTCTATTTTGCCCTATGTTTCTAAAACATCAGAGCAATTTTCCTTGAGAATTTTTTGAAGGATGATTTCTAGATTTTTTAGTGATGATGGCTTTTAGGTAGTACAATAATTTTTAAATTATCTCTCCTGGATCTATTTTCCAGGTCAGTAGTTTTTTCCAATGAGATATTTCACATTGCCTTCTATTTTTTTCATTTGTTTGGATCTGTTTAATAGTATCTGGATTTCTCACAAAGTCACTAACTTCCATTTGCTCCAATCTAATTCTGAAGGAATGATTCTCTTCAGTGAGCTTTTGAGATTCTTTTTTTTTCTATCTGGCAAATTCAGCTTTTTAAGGTATTATTTTCTTCATTGCCTTTTGGAGCCTCTTTTGCCATCTCAGTTAGTTATTTTTAAGGTGTTATTTTCTTCAGTCAGGTTGTTTGTTGACTCTTATGTAATAATTTTCTTGCATTGTTCTCATTTCTCTTCCCAATTTTTCCTCCACTTCTCTTATTTGATTTTCAAAATCATTTTTAAGCTCCTCTATGACCTGTAATCAGCTCATATTTTCTTGGAAGATTTTGGTGCAGGAGTTCTGACTTTGCTGTCTTCCTCCTGTTCCATGCTTTGATCCTTTTTGATCCCAAAATTGGAATCTAATGTCAGATTCCTCTGTTTGGTTTGCTTACTTTGCTTGCTCATGTTGCCACTCAATTACTTGACTTTTGAGCTTTTTGCCACAGTAGAAATCTGCTACCACACATGGGGACTTTATCCCAAATGCTGGGATTTCCACAGCTGCTGCAGCTATACAATATTATATTATATTATGTTATGTTATGTTATGTTATGTTATGTTGTGTTGTGTTATGTTTATTATATTCATATTATATGTATTATATATTATATTATTTATATTATATTATATTTATTTTATTATATTATTTATATTATATTATATTATATTATATTATATTATATTATATTATATTATATTTAGTTGGGTGACCTCTCTGAAGCCTCCACACTCTCTCTGGAAAACTGGATCATGCACCCCAGGACCTCCACCCTAGACAGCAATCCACATCCACATAGGTTAAAGCAAGAGTGATTAGCCCTCACACTGGTTGCTTGGTCCCCCTACAATCTGCACGACAGGGTCTCTGAAGCAACCAAGAGGCAGCGGTTGCACAGCCACAGCACCTCAGCTGCTTCTCGCCCTGGGGGCAAAGGTCAGATCACACTCGGAATTCCCAGGTCCCAAAGTCCACACTTCACTGACCTCTCACTTTGTCCTTGGTATCTGTGGGTTGATAATTCTGGAAACCACCACAGCTGCTGGTAATCTGAAGTCCCTCCAGCCAGAGGCTGATCAGGCCAACCCTGAGGCTAAAACCTCTGATTTGTGTGGGTCTGGGCTCGGCTCCCAGAGAGCTGAGCTGGCCACTTGCTGCCAGCTTGACAGGCTTTCCTCAGAAGGAGGTTAGCATCTCTGTTTCATTTTGTGGGTTCTGTAGCTCCAAGTTTGTCTAGAGTCATTTTTTACATGAATTGGAGGAGGTGGAAGCTGGAGCCACGCCGAAGTCCTATTTCTACTCCACCATCTTGACTCCACCCACCTGGGTTTCTAATATTTTTAATAGAAATGAGTGTTGTATTTTGTCAAAAGCTTTTTCTGAATGTACTAATTTAATTATGTGGCTTTTCTTGTTTTTGTTATTAAACCATATTCAATGATTGTGACATATTGCTGTAATCTCTTTGCTAGCATTTCATTTAAACTTTTTGCATCAATATTCATTAGAGAAATTGGCACCTGTTTTTGCCCTCACTGGTTTAGGCATCAAAACCATATTTTGTCATAGAAGAAATGTGGTAGGTATCCTTTACCAATTATTTTAAATATTTCATATGGTATTACATTAATTGTTTATTGAATGTTTGGAAGAATTCACTTGTAATTTCATCAGATCCCAGGATTTTTTTCTTAGGGAGCTCATTTATAACTTAGTCAATTTCTTTTTATAAGGTAGTGTTATTGAAGTATTCTCATTCCTCTTTCATTAATCTTGGCAACTTATATTTTTATAAATATTCATCCATTTCACTTAGACTTTCAGTTTTATTGGCACATAATTGAGCAAAAGAGCTGACAATTGTTTTAATTTAATTTTTCTATTCACCTTTTTCATTTTTGATGCTGTTAATTTGGTTTTCTCCTTTCTTTTTTAAAATTAAATAAGCCACTAGTTTATATATTTTATTGATTTCTTTTTCATAAAACCATCTCCTAGTTTTGTTAGTTCAATTGTCTTTTTATTTTTAATTTTATTAGTTCCTCCTTTTGTTTTCAGAATTTCTACTTTGATGTTTAACTGTGGATTTAAATTTTTGTTCTTTTTCTATTTTTTAATTCCATGTACAATACATTGATCTACTCTTTCCTTGTTTTATTGATGTACACATTTAGAGATAAATTTTCACCTAAATACACTGCTTTGGCTGCAAACCTTTGCTTTTCGACTGTTGTCTCATTGTCTCATTTTCTTTTGTGTGTGTGTTTATACATTTTATTTTTTTTTCAAATGCTTTATTAACTTCTGATTTACATCATTCATTTCCACTGGATTTTGAGTTACAAATGTTCTCACCATTTTCCCCCTGCCCACCACCCCAAAATAGCAGTCCCACAGGATATTCCCTCCTCCAATCTGCTCTCTCCCATATCTTCTCCCACACCCCCTTCAACTTTTCCAGTAGGGCATAGTGGATCTCTATGCCCCAGTGCCTGTAGATCTTATTTCCCATTTACATGTAAAACAGTATTAATAATAGTGTATATGTGTATATATATATATATATATATATATTTTTAAAACATTTGATTTCAAAACTTTGAATTCCAGATTCATTCCCTTCCTCCTTTGTCACCCACCCTTACTGGGAAGATAAGCAGTTCAGTACAGGTTGTACATGTGTAGCTAATGCAAAAAATTAACATAGAAATATATTGTAAAAGACTGACTATATTTCCCTCCCTCCTATCCCACCTCCCACTTGTTCTATTCTCTACTTTGATCCTGTCCCTTTTCAAAACTGGATGCTTCCAACTTTCCTCCCCCCAGCTTGCCCTCCCTTTCATCATCTCCCCTCTCATCCCCTTCCCCTCTACTCTCCCATAGGGTGAGATACCCTATTTAGTGTGTATTTCATTCCCTCCCCATGCCAAATTCAATGAGAATAAGGTTGACCCATATCCTGTTGCCTTCCTATTCTTCCCCTCCATTGTAATCATTTTTCCTTGCCTCTTCTATATGAGATAGTTTACCCCATTCTGTCTCTCCCCATCTCCTCTCATTATATTCCTCTCAAGCCTAAATATACCTCTTAGCCAATTCTACCCATTTTTTCTAATTTTGATGTCTGGGTCAAGAAAAATGGATTTAAGGATTATTCCATGGTTTTATTCTCGTGTGAACTTCATTATTTTCATTGATTGTAGCTATCCTTTTCTAGAAATGTTTGACCTTCTCCACGTCTTTTCTAATGTGTGGTGCCCAGCACCAAACATTGAATACCAGATGTGGCCCAACTGGAGTCAAACAAATAAAGGAGAATTATTACTTCACTCATTCTTGGCAATGAAGGCTTGAATAGCTATATTTTAGTCTCCCTGTCCCTATTCATATTGAATTTGTAATCCATGAAATTCTTGAGATCTATTTTCTATCTCTCTCTCCTATCCTCTATTTAAGTTGATATTTTGAGCCCCAATGGAGAATTTTGCTTTTATTCTTATAAGGCTCCATTATTCATCTAGAGTCATTTTTAGCCTGCCAGGATAACATTGTATCACATTTCTTTCATTCAATGTATTAGTTATTTCTCTGAGCTCCATGACATCTGCACATTGGATTAGCATTCCATTTGCATCTTCTATAACTTTGTCAATGTTTTTAAGAAAGGTATAAAGCTCTAAAGCATGGTATTATAGACTTCCCTTCAGTTTGACCTCAAGCTATTAAGGAATACTTTGGGGGGGCCTGGTCATTTAATATGTTCTGAATCTACCTTACAGTATTACTGTCTATTTTGTGTCTCTATCTTGTTCACAGATATAGCATGACACACTATTAAATATTCTGTTGAAATCTAATTATGCTAATTTGATAATATTCCTCTGATCAGTTACAAGGTCTAACAAGGAAATTTGCTTAATCTGATGGATTTTAGGGACCACTGCTTCCCTTTCTTAATGCTCACAAACTCTCCCCTTAATGATGTGCTCTACAATTCTGTCAGAAAGAGAAGTCAAAGTTACTTGTTTTTAGTTTACTACCTCCACTTGCTTCCCCTTAGGAAATTTAGGGCAATTTCCTTTCTCCACTCATCTGGCACTTCTCTAATGGAGATTTAGTCTCCATCAAAGATCACTAACTTTGTCTCAAGTGCACATTCCTAGGGATTTGTAAACTGAAAGACAGGGAAACAAAAATAAAGAAACTCACCTCCATAAGGAGAATAATACAAAAAGTTTACAATACCTGTACACATACAAAGAAACAAGGAACACATCCAATCCCAATTAAGTATGCATTGGAGCAAAGAAAACTCACAATTCCCATTGACTATGATGCCCCCACTAAGGGTCTTGGGTTTTGCAATGGAAAAGATGTAAGAGCAGAAGTTGTTTGCCGGATCCTTGAATGCAGGCTCCAGTTGGCTTTCTTGGACATCTTTAAGATGGGCTAAGAGTGACTTATCATTTGTTGGACAGTCAAAAGTAAAACACTTCCGTTTTGGAAAGAATTTTCTGATGCACTTTCATGGAAGGTTGGCTGTTTGAGCTTTGGGGTTCTTGCCTGAGGGATAAGAAAACAGGGATTGTAGTAAGGCACAGGTCTAAGACAAAGAATAGGTAAAGATGCTTCAGGCTGGCAATTGTTATGTTTAACTCTTCCTGTATCCTCTCCTAAAGTAGAATGACATAGAATTTTTAAAACTAGAAATAATTTAGGGAGAGATTACTAGAAATCAGACAGTTCACTTCTTATAGGAATAATATATAATGGTTTTCAGAGGAGACATTTAGACATATGCAAAGAAAGCAGATTTGCTCCAAGTCTGAATGGGATTTCAAACAGATTCAGTGTTGAGGTAAGACGAGGTATAACGTGGCAAAGTACAGATCTAATTATAAATAATATAGAAGGCAAATTGTGGCTCCCTGAAATGAAAGAGACCCAAGAGGTGAAGACTAACAATGGGAAGAAGTCAGACTTTCAGGTTAATAAAGGAGATGCTCCTTGTTTGAAGTTAACGACAATTCTACCATTACCAGCAAAATTAGCAATTGGGAGGAAACTGTCTCAGAAGTCACCCTCAATACTTCTTTCTCATCTATATCCTCTATAACCAATCAGGTTCTAATTCTGTCCCCCCAACATCTCTTGAACTCATTGCCTTCTATCCACTCACATCTCACATTCCCCTGATCTCAGGTCCTCATTACCTCTCACCTGGACTTTTTGCAGTAGCCTCATACCTGGTCTTCCAGCCTCCACTTCCTCCTCTCTCCTACTTACTGCCCTCACATTACCAAACTGATGCACCTAATGAACAAGTCTGACTGAAGAAGCTATCTCTAATGCTTCCTTAATGCCTCTAGTACTCAATACAAACATGGCAGATTTCAAATCTGGTTTTGATCCTACTAGATTCAGTTCACACTGCTCTCCTTCCATCTTCTTTGTCAGTCACATTGACCTTCCTCTTCTCTATGTGTGACATTCTATCTCCCATTTGTATGTTTCTGCCCAGTCTGCCTCTATGTCTAGACTTCTCTCCCTCACCTTTTCACCCAGAACCTGCGATTCTCTGCAGCCCTCTGGTGATCCCTGCAGCTCTTTAGTCCTTTTTTCCTTTTCTTGTTCCTTACCTTTATTCCTGTATACTTTTTATTCACTTACCTCTTTCCCCAATTAGCATGGAACCTCTCTGAGGGTAGGCATTTTTGTCTCTGTATGCTTAGCACCTAGCATAATCTCTTGGGTAGAGTAGATAGTTAACAAATATCTTTTGACTGGAATAGAAGGAACTTATTGTCAAAGATGATTTAGAGCCATTTCCAGTGAGATCAGCATCCCTGCCCGTATGCCTTCAGGGAGTTACCAGCCCACAATGAAAATAGTGCATGATTAGAGATTTGTGAAATTAGAATTCTTATGCCTAGTGAAGTGTTAGAAGAAGAAAGGCTACTGGAGCAATGACAGGGTTGAAAGGGAGCATCTGACGGTCAGTCAGAAATCTTTAGGACAAGCAAGACACATTTTAGAGAGACATAGCCAATGTTTCTCTAGAATTTTCCAGGGGAGAAACTCTCTTCTCATAAGCTCATGAATTTAGAGTTAAGGGGATTCTAGAGATCTTAGAGTCCAAAATCCTCCTTTGCAAATGAGGAAATTGAAGCCCAGAGACATTAAGTGACTTGCCCAAAGTCATATAGGTGGTAACCAGTCAGAGTTGGAATTTGAACCCAGCACCTCTGACTCCAAGTGTCATTGCCATTTTGATGTACAACATGCCTTCTCTTGTTATCAATAAGGTCTGTGCTGGTACCAGAGAGAAAGTATTCCCCAGGCTGTGCCCTGGACTCAGTGAAATAGCTGTGAAAATTAAATCATTCACTTTCATTGAAATTCTGTGATCTTCAACTAACTGCAGAACATATAGAAATATCTATTTCTTTTTGTAAATTCACCCAATACAAACCCATCACAGAAGTTGGCAAAAATCATTTTTCTCTGGGAACGTTCCCCCTTGGGAAGCATCACTAGATTATGGAAATTCTGGAGTGACAAAAAAGAGATTAATTGACCCTCAACAAAGCCAAGAGAGCCTTATAGTTTTCAACCTCCATTTCTCCAGTCCATGATATCCAGAAGAATAAGCCCCAGGAATAAACAGGTAAGATCCAAAGAAATAGAAAACATTTGTGTCATTCCTCCTGTAGTGCCCAGGGCCATCCATGCCCCCAATCTTAACTCCTGATAAATTACTTTTACTGAGTTTCAAGGCATTTTCCAGGTACTCATCTCAAGCTCCAGGGTGAAATCCCGCACAGTCCACACAAAGCCTGGGAAAAAGCCCACAAACTCTGCTGAGCCTTCTTCTCCAGCAGCATTAGGTGAGGACTTGACCTCGATTAGCTGTGTCAGCTCTGTCACATATCTAAGATCATGGATAAGGAAAAGGAAACGCCCAGCAGCCTCATCAGTTCCCAGTTCTACTTATGGGATCTTCCCTTCCATTCATTGAGTCTTATAAGTTCTCTCCCCACCTTCCCTTCAGTACTCATGGGATTTCAATCACAGATGTAAAAGGAGAAAGGAAGAACTTTTCAGAGGATCCCCTGACTATCCTGATGTGTTCTTCAAACTACATTGTGACACTTCACTTCTCATCATGTGTCTCTATTACTATAATATTACAACAGAAGCAATGGTACAAAACCAACATTTATTAAGTACTTCCTATGTATCAGGCATTGTTCTAAATGTTGGGTATATAAATAAAGGCAAAAAACATAGTCCCTATTCTCAAGGATCATGCATTTTTGTATAAGGGGTGAGACAGAAGATAACCTCTTGGAAAAGACAGGATGAGATGGAATCAAAGGTCCATATAGAGGGATTTGCCTTGGCAAGGAGGGTGGCCACCTCTTCATATGAGACAGAGTGAAGGGTGCACTGAATGGGAAGAAATATAAGTGATGTGAGATGAAGCAAAGGGTAAAAAAGGGTTGGCTTCATAAGCAGAGGGGAAGATGGAATGATCAAGCCATTTCAGAGTTCTTGAGCATAGAAGCAAAGTATAATGATGAGGTCAATCAAGTCCAAGGCTTCATTTGTGGGTCTGTTGCCAGGCTGTCAGGTGAGTATCAGCCAGTTTGGTTTGAGGACATTGACCCTACGAAGCTTGGTCACCTAGTGATGGGTATTTCCGGGAAGAGTAACTCATGAGCACAGCTCCTAAAGTGTGGAGAGCTTGTCATCTGTCCTGCTGAGAGAGTGCCTGCATTGAGCATGTCCTGGATGTTCTGAAGTTCTGAAAGGATGCTTCATATGTTCCAAGGCCTGGTGGTTGATGGTGCTCATGCTGTTGTAGACAAAAATACTGCCGATCAGGATGGCCAGGGCGAAGATCCAGGAGTCATTCTGGGAGTCATCCTAGAAGACAGATCATTTCAGTGGGGCTATGATTCCACCCTCCATCCATGACACTGTATGACCCTTAGAGTCAGTGGTCAGTTCCACTGGAGTCAGCAAACATTCATATTTCAAGATTTGGTGCTTCAGTGTTGAGGCTGGAGGTTGTAATCTAAATCATTGCCTGGAATCTATGCCTAAAAGATTATCTATCTATCTATCTATCTATCTATCTATCTATCTATCTATCTATCTATCTATCTACCTACCTACCTATCTTTTTCTGTCTATATTTTACTTGGTCCACTTCCTAATCTAACTAATCACAGAAAGATCAAGGCAGGTAAAGCTGGAGACTATTTTTGCATTCAGGTTCACCAAGCAAGCAAGACACCAGTAGCCTGTGCAAGTCAAGTCAAACTGTCACCACTACCTTGACCACCTCTTCCCTTGAGATTTGGATAGAGACAGGCCAGGGCTGTGAATTCAAGACTGCTCTATCTATTGCAATAGCAATGCCACTCAGATAATATAACTACTTGTATATCTGTGAACGTTAGCTCTTTGCTATCTGTACACCATTTTGACCTGAAGTTATAGGTCACCTGGTGAGGAGAGGGGAAGGAGGTTTAAACACCTGAGAGGGACCCCCAGCAGTCATTTAGGTTCTATGTCACTCTCTGTTTGTATGTGCATGTATATAAGGGCTTCGAGCTTCCACAGGGCCCTTAAGGTTATATTACCAAAAACTTGTGTACATCAAAATGATGTACCACCACTAAATTTACTTTGTTTCTATGTTTTGTGGAAAGATTCTATGTCTGATGGATATCTGTAATGTTTATTTTTTCCTAGTTTCCATGTACTCTAGGGCCATCATAGGCAAGAGGATGGGAAGGTCCATTGTCCTATCTATCTTTAGGGTGTGAATTCTATGAGCTAAAGAAGATTAGGCAGTACAAAAAATAGAGTTCATTTAGTTACTATTCAACTTTGGAAAGAGGGAAAAGTTTTCCCAGCAGGTTAGGGGTATAAGGCATAATAATGACAGGTAAAAAATTACCAAGGGAAATTGACATGAAAGCAGTCCCAGGGTCCAGAGGGGATTTCTTTAATCTTCCCTAAAGGTTTTTTTCATTGTCAAGGAAAATGTCATGACAACGAATCTCTCCATTTTTCAACAGTTATTTGAACTCCAGGGACCATGAAGCCCATCGCACCTCCCCCAGGATCAACTGATCCCCTGAAGCCTCATCACCATGATGGTCCACTGAAACTTTCATTCTCAGCTCCCTCAGCTTCTCCTCCTCTCTGACTGCAGGGCTGGAGGTGCAGCAGTAAATGCCTCCCAAAGCCTTCTTTTAGAGGGGGCTCAGACCAGAGCTTTCCACGTGACTCCACTTTCTGTCAGCAGCTCTGCTGGGTTTTGACTCCAGATCTTCCCTTGTCTTCTCCCCCAGTTTTTTTTTTCCTTTTGTCTTTCTCCATTAATCTGAAACATCCTCGAAGGCAGGGGCTATCTTTCTTTTTTTGTATACTCAGCACCCCACAGAAACATCGCACAAGCCTCCCTTGGCAATAGTTTGTCCTCCCCACACACAGGCCTGCCAGGTGTAGGGGGTCATTCCTTTTTAGATCAGGCAGAGCCAGGGAGACCAGAGTTTTCCCTGATTAATTTACCTTTTCCACGTCTTCAAGGCCCTCAGTATCAAGCAGAACTAAGGAATGGTCAGGTTTGCTGGGGTGAGGGACACACCACATCTAGATGCCCTTTGTGTGAGGTTGCACAGTGGAACCAAGGGAGAAGCCTGAAAGGGAAGGGTGAGACGTGAGGCCCAGTGGGGGCAGGAAGCCCAGAGGCTGCAACAGCCAAACTCCTAGGTCCTAAAGGGTGAAGATGGGAAGCTCCTCACTGGTGAAAGAATAAGAATGAGGATCACAACTAGCCTTTATCTATCACATTTTATGAGTGGTCCCCTCCTGCTGTCTTCACAGTAATGCTGGGAACTAAGTGTTTCTTTTATCTCCATTTCTGAGAAGGAAACTGAGACTGAGGGAGGTAAATGACTAGGCCTGGGTCACACAGCCAGTGAGCAGCTGAGGCAGCATTCACACTCAGGTCTTCCTGGTTCCCGGTCCCACATTATCCACCATCAGCAGCTAGGGACAGAGGAATGCATGCATTCAGTTCTCCCAGAGCACTGTGAGATTAGTCTGATGGGGTAAGATTTATGGTAAAGGTGGCAAAAAAGATCAGTGAGAGCTTCAGCTGTGCCTGGAGACATCACCTTTCTCCCCACTATCAGCCACACCCAAGGCTGCAAAAAGTTTAGACCAACTCCAGACACCTGAGCTTAGAGAAGGAAGAGCAGCCCAGAGTAGAGCATCATGGGAATGTTGGCAGAGAGCAAGGAAGGGCACAGGAGAGCTGTGGGACCCTGGGCAAGTCACTGAATCTCTGGGTCCCTCCTCCACCCAGCCCCCAGGAAACTTTCTAAGACCTGAAGTGACAGGGGAGGAGCTGCTCTCCATGAGAAGCCAAAGTCTCTACTCAGCAGGAGCCACAGGCCAGTTACACACACACACACACACACACACACACACAGCACAGAACTGAGGTGATTTCCCAGAATCAAGCCAGTTTCAGTTTCTGATTCAGTCAGTTGTTACCTATAAACTATCCTTAAAGAATTTGCAAAATATTTCTCCAGTGGAGGGGAGGAAAAAATCAGTCACTTATTAAATGCCTGCTCTGCACCAGCCACACTGCTAAGCCCTTCATAAACTCCTCGTTTGATCCTGGCAACAACATTGAAACACAGATGTTATTATTGGACCCATTTTAAGGTGGAGGAAACTGATATCAAGTGACTTGTCCAGACTCACAAAGCTAGTCAGTATCTGAGTCTAGATTTGAACTTCAGTCTTCCTGTCTCTGGGTCCAGCATTCTATCCACTTTGAGGACTTGTCTAGGATGCCCATGGACCCTACATCTACACAAAGAGGCTACTTCCCCTTGATTCCATTATAACCCAAAATGCTTTTTCCTTGAAGAAAATTATCTTTCTCTTCACTATTTTTAATTATTATATTTTGATAGGTATTCGTTTATTTGAATTTGTTTTATTAGAATTATTTGTTCTGTTTTGAAACATTGTTGTTTAAAGCCTGCATTTCCTGTACTCATTAGGTCACTAACTTTACTCAAACATTTGCCAACAGCAAAGCAGGAATGGACCTAGGGGAGCCTTGTAAACTTATC